>NC_025690.1:21948139-21981278 GCF_000633955.1 Camelina sativa
CGAAAAGGAAGACAAAAATAATCGAAGACAACTGGTACCCAATTTGGGATGAGGAATTCAGTTTCCCATTGACCGTTCCAGAGCTTGCATTGCTTAGGATCGAAGTAAGAGAGTATGATATGTCGGAGAAGGATGATTTTGGGGGACAAACATGCTTGCCTGTTTCAGAATTAAGACCGGGGATTCGATCTGTGCCTTTGTATGATAAGAAGGGTGAGAAAATGAAATCAGTACGGCTTCTTATGCGTTTCATCTTCGAATGATTTGGCTTAATAGAAATGTGTGTCTCCGAGAAAGGATTTGCACCATTTCAAAAAGGATTTGAGATATTATATAATGTAGCTTGAATGATCGAGTTGATCTTGCTCTGATATCTCCAAAAGTGTATTTACCTACCATATTGAAGAAAATATAATTTATATAGAGGCTATATATTTTTTTCAGTATGTAAAATCTAATGTAAGATGATTATCCATATATACTTGCAATTTTTTCATAATTGAGATATACATAACTTTTACTACAGGGGTGAGGATATATATCTTTGGAAAAATTAAACTCTATATTCAAATTTAACTCCATCTACTTTAAGGAAAAAAAAAATTGATTTTATAATTCCTAGTACTAAACGAAAAAGGAATTGTGCATGTGGAAGTATATATATATGATAAGGTTTTGTAAGAAAAACACCAATTACATCGTCAAATAGAGCTTGAGGATTGATGGCTGAAAGTGTAACGCCAGACGAATATGAGGTTGCGCAAGCATTACTATTACTATATTATCAAGACCCTGTTTTTATTTTTTTAGAAGACGAAGATGAGGAAGAAGAGGACGAAGAGGTAGAAGAGGTAGAAGATGAGGAAGAAGAGGACGAAGAGGTAGAATATGAGGAAGAAGAGGACGAAGAAGACGAAGATGAGGAAGAAGAGGACGAAGAGGACGAAGAAGAGGAAGAAGAATTCGTAAGTGAGGATGAATTGGAAGTGAAAATGTGTAGCCAAACGAATAGAAAAGAGGGTCGTAAGAAGAATAAAACCGTGAAGGAAGACGATTCCGAAGAAACCCTACAGCTCATGCTCCAATGGAAAGCCAATACGCCGGAAAAACCTCCGAGATCGATATTTTTCCCTGATCCAGATGTGGTGGGAGATTGCAGCAAACCGTTTCGGAAGCAGTTGATGGAGAGCGACGTGTTGGCTCATCACTGCAGGCTCCTGTTAGGGAAGAAGCCGGGGAAAACCATGATGTTTTGGGAAAAACAGATAAACTTGGGATTGATGGGCGTGATGTTGTAGTGTATGGACCTGACGTCAAGACTCATGGTACACATGATATGGTGTTCAAGATGTGGGGTAACCGTCAGGACACACCTGTTTTGAAGAGTGCGGGATGGAGGGAGTTCGTGGAGGCATATGATCTCAAGATGCATTGCGATTTTCTCACTATTTGGATGTTTAGACACAAAAAGACTCGTCGGATTTGCTTTGCTATTAATAGGCATAAGTATCCTGTAGATGGTAAGCTGAGTAAAAGAATATCCAAAGCTACCTCGAATTCATAGTATGGTTTTGTGTGCATGTGAGTGTTTTTAGGGTTTTTTTTTTTCTTTTTTTTTGTTTGGTGTTCTTAAAAAGAAAACAAGGTGTTATCATTAATAAAGAGAGTTTTCAGGTTTTATAAACACGAAATTAATCTATCAAGTTTTCTTTTTCCTTAAGGATAGCAAGAAGCCAAGGTGGATATCACTGCTTCATATATCACTTTGTTTAATTTCTTGTGACTTGTGTTCGCTACGAGTATTGTGTAGTTTATCCCTCCCTAAAATGATTTTCGCCAAGGTTAAGTGGAACTAAACCTTAAAGAAACGGATCATGTAAGTCCAGCAATCAAAATTTAGAATATATCATGGTCCGCTTATATATAAATCCATAGCCAAGGTTGAAAAGCTTTGCTGAAAAATAAAATAGAGAGATATTGGAATATTAGATTGTAAAAAGATATTGAGGGTGTAATTAAGTCCAGCAATCAAATTTTAGAATATATCATGATCCATGTATGCGGATTTTAAATTTGAAAAAAAATCAAACTAAAAATCACTGTGTTATTGAATCATTTTATTTTTAACTATTTTTACGAAAATTATGTTTCAATTGTTATTCCACATGTCAGGTTGAAGAGTTCCCTAGAGAATCATCAGATAAAGTCAACCGAACAATGGATATTATGAAGTTTAGTCATAGGCTATTGAAATATTAATTGCCGGAAGAAATGCATACCTTGCTCACAGGACTAGCTTCCTTTCATCCTTTTTATGTCTCATAGGCACCATCACTTGCCGCAAGCTCTGAAGATGCTTTGAGTGCATGGTAGTACAAAGTTATATATAGTTTCAACTTTCAAATATACCCTAATTCAGTTGTTGGCCCTGAGTAACAAAACCAAACTTATTAAAACAGAGGAAACAGAACTACTGATCCTAAGGTTGATTATTACGTAAAGAAGTGTACCTTTGGAGATTCAAATGGAAAAATGTATCTGCAAGACTTTTGTACATCAATATCAGTAGGTCTACCAGACTATCACGCATGTTTGAAGTTCTTGCTTTTGCGGTTACATGAATTCTACAGTAGAGTATCAAAAGCAGCAGTAAGAACCAGTGGGTTATATGTTAGTAACATATAACTGCAGAGTCATGAATATTTTCTTACCTTGAAAAGCATGTATGGCGTTCCTGTTTCAAGCTGGGATGTCAAGATTATACACCAATGTAGCCGCGCCTCAAGAACCTTCTTGGCTTTCCCCTAGAGACAAATAATGAACAAACATAACTTGTATGGAGATAACAAGAACTCAAGTTACATAAGAAACAGAGCATATCAATGGATAAAATAGGGATTCACCTCTCTTTCAACACTTCGTGTACAATCTCTCAAAATCAATCTTGAGTTCTGGCAAAGCTGGGGCTTCATTAGGAAAAAAACAGTGACCAATGCCCTTTACTCCAGACTCACTCCATGAATAGATGTGGAACCTAGTTTAGCATAACTGCATAAGACAAGTCTCTAGCCCTAAGTTCCTCCAGTATTGGAACATATAGTGTTTGGACGTCGTAGCAGGCTCCGTCTATTCTATATTTCTATACATAAATTTCAATGCCTTAGTGTTCCTGCGTTAAAGAGAGTAGGGGATGCATGAGTGATATATATCAATATCATATGATATATATATATATCATATATATATATATATGTGATATATCACTCAATTAAATTGATATATGATATATATCACACCAAGAAACTTCGATTTATATTAACTTCTTAATTAAATTTTAACCAATATCCTGAATAAATGTTTTATTTGCTTTTTAATAAAGGAGAATACAATTTAAAATGGAAAACCTAAGTATATAAGGAAAATAAATTTAGTTAAGCGTTCATACAAGAAAGAAAGAAAATACAAACCCTAAATATATTGACTGTTCCGCAAGGTAAGATAGGGAGAACCTGAGAAATCATGGCTTTCACACAAGAAGAAGATGAAGACCTTCACGTGGCTGCCTGGACATTGATGCACCTACACCAAGCTCAAGCTCAATATCTAAATCAGTCACCAGAAGAAGACGATATAGATGATGAGGTTGAGTCGACTCCATTATCACAAGTAAGCCAAGCTCATCAAAAACCGTCTAGGAAGAGGAAATATGCTGACAACAATCAGAATACGATGAAAATAAATAAGGAGGAGCTCTTTTCAGAAGAAACTCTGAGGCTCATTCAGGCATGGTACAGAGATGACCCTGATCCACTAGAGATATTCCAGGCTGGTGAGGTGACGAGGCGATTCAGCAAACCGCTAAAGAAGCAGTTGATGTTGAGCGACGTGGATAAGGATCAAAGCAGGCTCTTGTTACCGAGGCTGCTAGTGGAGGAGACGATGCTTCCTTTTCTAGAAGAATCAGAGAATCCGAGCTTAGGGCTTGATGTTTCGGTCTACGGACCAGACGGGGAAGTTCAACAGATGAAGTTCAAGATCTGGAATGGGGTTAGAACACCTGTTTTAACTTCGGGATGGAAGGAGTTTGTGGCAAAGCATGGTCTTGTGATGACTTCCGATTTCATCACTGTTTGGATGTTTAGGCATATAAAGACACAAAAGATTTGCTTCGCTATTGACTATGTTAGATTTTCTTTGATAGATCCAGTGGGATGATCTTGAAGACGGCCTTCTTGAATCCAAATTAGGGTTTTGTGTTTTGTGTGTTTGGGGTTTTTGTCTCTCTCTTTTTTTTTTTTGGGGTTATTTTTATTTTTAAAAGGTGTTAACTAGTAAAGGATTTATCAGGGTTATTAACTAGGGTTCTTTAGGGAATTATTTCGCTATTCAATCCACGAGGGTCTTATGATAAGTCATATAAGTAAGAGAATACGTTATCAGGTTAGGTGCTAATACTAAATTACCAATAGGAGTGAAGGTGACTGATGGATTCAGATACGTAATACAAATCCTATAATCATACAAAGCCAAATGCTATGGTAATCTATAAATCAAGTAACAAGAATTTTTTTAGTGCATCACAATAATTTTACATGGCTACACATGCCAAAACGTTCAATGTCAAACCATGATACTTTTGAGGTTAATATTTATAGGTTTTGTATTTTGGTATACGAAAAACATGAGCTGATTTGAAAAAAGATAGATTGTGGATTGTAATTTTTTTTGGATATGGCCATGTTTCATGTCGACCAACATGAAGTTGCCATAAAATAGGAAGCAAAAACAAACATGTTGGACATGTTTAGTAACAGACTCTGATCTTTATTTTTATTTTAATCAAAACATGAATACACAGTCACAATGGTATGTCCAATCTAGACAAACCTAAAATTTAGTTGGTTGGTCCCAACCAAACTTGTCTAACAGTTTCCACTTATATATGTGAGCTATGAGATTGAGAGAGATTCCAACTATCTAGATTCAGGTACCTGTGATGATGATGTCCAGCAAGAGCGTGGTATGCCTTGCTTCTCAAACCATTCAGGCATGTGAAATCTATCGTAAAGCGCTAGTCTTACATCTTCTTCTTCTGAAAGTTGCTTAAGAAGTGGGAGAACAACGTCTAGTAGCTTCAATATGTTTTTTTGGTTGCATAAATGAGATCTCATTAGATTCCAACGGATGAACAAACTTGTTTTCAGTCTTACATGAACAAAAAATGAGTTTGGATTTACATACCTGAGTATCATTTGGCTGTTCTGCGGAAAACGATTCACATGGAATCCCGTTTAAAGGTTGTAATAGAAAGCAGTAAGGATTGTTGTCGACAATAACAGTCCTACACATATTCTTTGAAACGCATAATAGATCCTTCACATGATCTCGATATTGCCTGATATTGGGAACACAGAGAATACACTCACTCACTCACAACCATATCATTAAAAAAGAAAGGTAAATCATATGATCATTTGTTCAAACTAGCAACTTACGTGCTGATCGTAGAAGGACGATAAAGCCGATGGTTTAATACACGTTTTGTATCTATTCTATCCACAATAGGTCTAGCATAATCTGCAGATTTTGAGCAACATGTTTAAAAACGCTTAAAATGAGAACAGAGAGGGTGATAAAACAGAGAAGTAGTGACTCTCAAGGAGGTACCTTCTAGGGCAGCGGTAAAAAGAATAAGATGTGCAAATTGGCTGAGTTGTTCTAAGAATTCGTGCAATCCTGGACGCTCAAACACTGTTACATGGCTGGTTTTAGGCTTCCCATTGCATTCCTTCACGCAGAAAAAAAAAATGAGATTAATTATTTGCATATCAACCAAATTAACCTTGGTTAAGTAACTTGATAGGTAGTACTTAGTAGTAAGATCACCTTGGTTGATGATACACATTCCAGCTCGAACCACTTCAACCCAGCTTCAATAGCTTGTGTACGTAATGCAGTAGGTATACTAGATGTCTCATAGGCACTCACTAGTGTTTCATCCAAGTCAAGAACTACCTACACATCTCAGACTAACTCAAAACACTACATATAGCTACTAGGCAAAACTATAAATTATGCATCAAAATTGACCATGCTAATCCCAAGTCACAACCAAACCAAACAAGCTAAAAGATTCTAGAAATGATCGCAGTTTCTTGAAGCATTTTCTGAAAAGACAAGAGCATACCGTTAGTTTCTGGATGGTACTGACTTGGCCGTCAGTAGAGGTTCTCTCGGAGGCGATTTCAATGGAAACAGGTGATTCCGTCTCACTCTTCGGTAAATCGAGGACCGACAAAGGTTTGAAACCATCCTTTGTCGAAGGAGAGGTAGAGAGAAGTGAATGATGATGAGCATCAACACGAAGGATCTTGAGAAAGAACCGATAGAAAAAATCGAGCCAGTTTACCAAAACATTCCATAGTTGAACCGAACGAGGAGAGTAAACCAAATCGGCTTGACTCAATTCCGCCATGAATCGAACTAATCGAGCTTTCAACAAACAGAGCAAAAGATGGCTCACGCAAGCTTTTTGATGAAAGGAGGCAAAACGCCAATTCTTTTTTTTTTTTTTTTAATTAGATACGATTCACGCGCTTATTTTGGAGAATGAGAAACACGTCGAATGTTTCAGTATATATAAGTGAGGTGGGAAGACACGCGTGGAGAAATGAAGGTTGGGGAAGTTTTTAAGGAAGAGACAGATTTGTAAGAGAAGAAAGTGCTGCGTTCATTCCTTTTTAACATTTTTTTATATATAATGGAAACATTATTGGAAAAAGGAAAGCTTGCAATTATTATTATGAACTAATTTATCTATTATGCGTGTTAATTGAATAAATTCATCAATAAAATTATATTACATATCACATAAATAAAGTAAAACACACTAATTGGCCGTTTTTGCAACATATTTAGACGACATTCAGATCGATAGCGAGAAGTTTTCTTCTTTCTCTTTGATTTATGTTTTTTTGTAATGTTAATGTACGAGCGGATTCTTTAGCGCGTCAAGCGCGTGTGTCTCTGCATCATCATGTTTTGTTTGTAGACAATTTTCTCCCTAATTGGCTCGTCCGAACTGATTTTTTTGTTAAAAAAAAAAAAAAAAAAAAAGTAAAACACACAAATATATAAAGAAATCAAAATTTCACCTAATCATTTTTTTCAGATTTCATATGCTTTTTTTTTTCTATTTAAGATGCACAAAATCTAACATTTAATTTTAAGTATTTTAAAGTAGAATCATAATTAAACATGATATCATATTATATTAAAAACTGGGATTTTATTTATATATAAATATCTATATTGGTCAACCTTTTGTTTTTAAGAAAAGTTTTTAAATGACATCTTCACTTATTTTTTTTCTTTTTTTTTTTTTTCACTTTGTGTATTTTGATTGATATTGTATGGAAAGGGTATCAATTATGTTACATTGGAATTTTGTTCCAACTACTAAAATCCATAATTGGCATTTGGTATTTGGTACAAGGAGTAGGTAACAAAAATAATGTACCATATTTGGTCATCATCAAATGTACATCATCAATATGGTGGTCCAATATTTTAGTTTTAAGTTTTTGATCTATAAACCCAACAACCGGTAACTGAAACTATGTATCAAAATTCTTTAATTGCACAACACAAGCATTTTACTTACAATGTGAAGAAATCAATGTAAAAACAGTTCTATACACATAATCTTATAACCAAGAAGAAAAAAAAAAGAGCAGAGAACCAGACAACACAATAAGAAGCCAAAAGAAAATAAAAAACAAATTCAATCAATCGTAAGAAGAAGAAGAAGAGAGCCAAGGGTGGTTAAGTGCCTCAAGAGCTGTTGGACGTCTCAATGGATTGATCTCAAGTAGAGTCCTTACAAAATCTACGAACAATTCATCACTAACTTGTAATTGTTCTTCCAAACATGATTCTTCTGTGATTATGTATTCAATCTCATTGCTCTCCTATCACACCAAAACAACAACAACAATGCGTCACACTCAAGCAAATAAGTCTCAAGTCTTTTCGGTTATTATATCAAATATAAATTACCTCGTTTAAGTGGTAGATATCATACTCTTTGGTAAAGTATTTATGTGTCTCTTGACCTTTCTCTAGCATCTCTGTTTCTATAGGACCTAAAACCGCAACAATCCTAGCCAATATCATCGCTACTGCTTCGTTTGGAAACAGAACCTGATGCACACACACACACATACACACACACATTGTTACATTTTGTGTTACTAGTTTCTTTAGTATGTAGGATAAAACATATAGATGGAAACCAGACAGTACCTCACCAGAGCAGAGCTCTGCTAAAATACACCCAAGTGACCACATATCGATCTTTTCATCATATGGAAGCCCGAGAATCACTTCAGGAGCTCTATAGGAACGTGATTGTACATACAGACACAAGTTGTCAGACCGGAAACAACTGCTTCCAAGATCTATGATTTTCACCGCGCATCTTTTGTAACTCTTTATCAGTATATTCTCAGGTTTGAGATCACAATGTATGATTCCTAATCCGTGGAGGAACACAAGTGCATCTAAACACTGACGAGTTATAACCTGAGGAAACAAAAAAACATCAATAGAAATAAACAAAAACCTATTTTTAGGCATTTTTTCAGGTCTACGAAACAACAAACCTGAAGTCTGTTTAAGTTGAAGTATGGTTCTCCTCCTGACTCTTGGTTAAATTTCTGAAACTCATACAAGTTCGCTCGGAGAAGTTCACAGACGATAAACAGATGTTCCTGTTACATATTATATCTTCAAGAATTAGAAACTTCTTGGTTGAGAGAAACTGATAATTCAGTCTTTCAAGAACTCTTACCTGGTGGTAGAAGTAATCATAGAGGCGCAAGATGTGATGTTCATCAGCAGGATCATGCTTATTGACATGTTTCAATAGCTTGATCTCATCTAAACTCTGATCGAAGAAATCTTTATCATTCTTGATAATCTTGAGGCAAACATCAACCCCGTTATGTAGATCCTGTGCTTGAACTACCTTGCTAAATGCAGCAGAACCAATGTATTCAGTAATGTAGTATCTTCCACCAATCACTGTGTTTATCACAATTGGTAGATCTTTGTTCTCTTCGAATCCAGTCCTGTAAAGAAACGATTACAAATCCATCTTTCTATTTAGGACTTACCAATGCAAATGAACGCATACCTGTTTTTCCAGTGAATGATTCTAAGATCAAATACTTCATATTCATCTTCAAACTCATGATCGACATCAACCTCTTCATCTGTTACATTTCCCTGATCACCACCATTATCTTTTGTATCACTTTCTTCACCGCTAAACTCATCAACAAGCTCATCAGTTTTATCATCTAGACCAATGAAATCTTTTGAGTCCTCGTTATCATCCTCCACATTGCTAAGAAGAAACGGCTTATCTAAGTAATCAAGACTAGCTTCAGTTTGAGACCCTTGAGATGATGACTTATCATAAACACCAACAGTGTTCTCGAATTGGTTATCTGTTATGAACTTATCCTCAGCGGTTACAGGACAGATGAAGAAATCAGATTCTCTAAATGCAGGAGACATGAACTCATCTTCATCTTCAGTCTCATTGTTGTGCAAGTAAAACTCGCTCCACTCCGGATATGTTCTAGCCGTCCCAAATTGAGACTGTCCATCAGATGATGAACCATCTCCATAAGGATTCACAAACCCTGCATTTATACAATCAAAATCTTGAGCTTCGATTTCTTGAAATCAGATCAAGAATCAAACTATCAACATCTAGCAAATACCAAGTCCAGTTCTGTTTCATTAAGATCGGAAAAGTTAGTAAAAGCTCACCGGAAGAAGAACAGAAGCCAGAAGAGGAGGAGTCCAAGCTGACAAACTCGTCGTCGTCGTCAGAAGAAGAAGAAGACTTCAAGCCATCAGCACCACCACCGGAATCTTCGCCGGCGGAATCAGAAGGACGAGAACTCGCCGTGATTCTTATCGGAGGAGGAATAGGAAACAGAAACTTCTCGAAATCGAAGGAAGCGAGTTGGTTCTTCTCGTTGATATCGTCTCTCAAAGCAGATTCCGCCTCCGTTAAACCATTCCTCCGGAGAAACTCAAGCACAGATTTCACATCAACCGCCATTGACCCAATGACCAAAACCCCAACCACACACTCACGAGAGAGTTTCAGAAGCGAGAGACACGGACTGAGAAAGAGAGAGAGAGGTAAGAGAAGAGAAGAGAAGAGAAAGATTGAAACTTGAAATCACGTGATCGTGAATCGAGTAAAAAAACTAAAACCCATTGATGATAAGCTTCTTAAAAGTCTTCGTATGGTTTCTGATAACTTAAATCTAAATCTCTGATCTTTCTTCTTCATCATCTTCGTCTTCTGCTCTGTGTTGGCTCTATAGGACCAAAATTAACAATAACGGACATGGTGCGATGTCTTGTCTTACCGGTTTCTTCAGGTTACGGGATTGATAGGTTTCAACGTTCGTGGTTTCCTTTTTTTTTTTTTCTCTAATTCTTTTTCACCTTAATGACACGTGTACCAATCGTTGATTGACATGTGTAAATGATATCACTGTTTTTTTTTTTTTTTTTTNTTTATTATATTTTTTAATGTTGAACCGACGGAAGTTTTATAAACATTATTTTTTTGGTCTTGAATTGGGACAAAATCGAATTCAAAAGTTTAATAAAATAATCTAAAAAAGGAAGAATCTTTCAGATGATTGTTATTAATTCTACTTAAACAAATCTCTAAATCTTCCACTGTGGTTTTATTTTAATTTAATTTATAACAAAGCGAATCTATCAATTCTTCAACATCATCATCATCAACATTCATCATCACTAACCTAATCTAAATAGACTAATTTTTTCTTAAGACTTTTCAATGTTACAAAAAATTGTTGTAGTTGATTTTAGTTTAGAGAAGTGTTGTCTGGTCCATATAATGCTAGATGAGGCAAGGTAGTTAAGACTTTAAGAGTATATCATGAATTTGGGGGGAGATGATCATACTATATAACTTAATGATAAATCTCTAGCAATTCAATAGGAGATTGTGTCTTTTTTTTTTTTCCTTTACTTTTTTGCTTTTACTCCTGCCTTTTATTTTCTTCTCTCTATTAAAGTGCTTCCCCTCATACCTTTTTAAACCTATTACAACAGGAATTGAACGTTGTAGTTGTAGAGGCGAATTCAAGTAAAGCAGGATAAAGACAAAAATCAAATAAAGTTGACAGCTGAAAGGCAAACTGAAAATCCGTGGAACGTTAGAATAATGTTTTATTACGCCATTATGGACAATTGTGTGTGTGTGTTTTTTGCTTTTTGTTAACATGGAATCGTATAATCGAATTAGGAAGTTGAACAAGTAAGTACCATTTTGATTCGGACTTAGACTACAATAATATACCGTAAATAGTGATAGCCAAATGGTTTGGGGTAGGTAGGGTTGCCGGATTGGAGTACTAGCAAGTTAACAAAAAGCAATTGACCAAACCAAAGGTATTATAGCCTAATGAATTAATATGCTTAAAGAGTATTCAGCCCAAACAAAATCGAATTTAACCTTAAGTTCAATAATTCATCCAAATTTTGAAGCGAAGTTGAAAGTGTTCGTTCTTGAAAAGAAAAAAAAAACAGCTCGTGCAAGTGCAACTCTCTCATATGCTGGCAATTTATTGTATTTGTAAAGATCAATCGTTTTTGGACTAATCTAACTCTTAGCTCTTAAGTTTTATGATTATTTTATAAGTAAGTAACACACTGAACCGAGTAGCCACAATCATTTCATAATTGTTTTGCTTTAAGTCGAAGTTAGTTCACAGTTCTCCTGTCCATAGCAACATAAACATGAAGATACCAATAATAATTTGATTTTAATTTTTGTGAGTCCAAGAGTATTAGTTTCTCTATTTATAAATGCTATTTTGTTTCTCTCTTCTTTTTTCTTTTTTTTTTGGTCAACATTGTTTCTTATTAGAATTTAATTTGATAAAAGCCTTATTAAAGTTAAAATATATTTTTTCTTATTTTAAAAATCTAGAGCCAACCTCTGAAAAATCAAACATTTTTAGAGAGTGGTAATAATATAAAGAAAGCTTTTAGAAACAGAGGATTTGGTACGACGTCCATGTGGTGGGTGACTAATCATGGTTTTACTAGTAGCTCTATAGTAAATAATCATCATTATTATATATTTTTGCTATAATTGATCTGAACCCCCACCGACTACAATTATATTGTTTTCTCACCAAAGCCATTAGTGTGAGGCTGTGAGCTATATCAGCTTTTCCACGTGACCCCATTTTCAGAACTTTTTTTTTCGCCAAAGAATTTAGGGCTTTGCTAATTGAAAGTTTAATTTATTTCATTACATTCTCTATGTCCGGTGATGAGATTGTTTTTGGTTGGTGGTCTGACGTACACAGCATAAGTTCTAAACTCATTTAGGCTTGGCGAAAAATAGTGAAAAGAATAAATATAAAAGGTATTCAAAATATTGTAAAATGTTACAACATATATGCATACAAAGTAGAAAATCCAAATGTTTTCAACGATCGAACTATATAGTTTGGTGACTAACATGTTCCACTCATGAGACATGTCCATATAACACTAATGGGCTTAATTGTTGATAAAAGGTTTATGGGACAAGCCCATGATATTGCCCTTTATCTCTTTTGTAACGTATTCAATTATAAGATTGATAGAATTGAAGGAGAAGTACTACTGTATATGTAATAAGGTTGGGTAATCATATACTTTCATGTTTCCACAGTAATCATATATTCTACAAGAAAATTTCTACCTCGATTATAACCATAAAACCACTCTATTAACTTATACAACAAAAAATGTATATAGACATGCAAGTCTATCTGACCAAAATGAACTGTTTCGAGAATGAAAAAACGGAAATAAAACCACTAAATAGTCATTTATCTCATTTTTTTGTTTAACCTTATCATTTGTCATCATCATAAGCGAAGTTGTCTTTATCAAGTCACAACGGCCGGGACTCCCACTCATGGAACAAACTATTTTACGTGTCATGCAGAAAATAAACCCATCCACGATATGATATGTTATTTTGTCAAAGGTTTTGCTTTTCTAAAAGTGAAATAAAATCAAGAGATCTCCCAGACTTCTCTCGTAACTGATCCTAGTTTAGCTCTGACTTTCAAAATCAGCGCTGTGATGTTTTGTTTGGTTTACAGAATGCATATCAGCATAATCAACACAAGCCAAGTTGTCCAAAAAGATAAAGAAAAGAGGAGTTCTATAATGATCCCATGTGACAGGATGTATACGTAAGCATATTAGCGTATATATAAACATCCAGTTAATATATGTACGAATAGATATGAAATTATGTAATGATATTTAGCATTCCAACAAAACAAAAAAAGAATTATGACATGATATTGTCTAGCTATTCGTTCACATTTCGTTGTATCATGTCACAATTTCAATATAAAAGGTAAAAAATAGTAACGTACATCTATTAACTACACCTATATTGTACGTTAGTGAAAGTTAATTTCAGTGCACATATTCTTTTTTTGTTTCGTTATCTTTGTTTGATATTATGTCATTCCACTATTATGAATATGATCATGATAGGTTTTAAGATAGTATGGGGAAACCGATGTTGTACAGTACAGTTAAAATGCAAATAATATGGCTAAATATATAAACCGACGTTAAATTTTTTGCAAATGATCCCATTATGTATATAGTGTTACATATCTTAGGGTCACAGTTTACCAAATATGAAAAGGCAAACAAGAAAAAGGCGAGAGAACGAACATAAGTGTACCATATATGGGAAAAGTAAAGATGCTAAGTGGAGCTCGTGATTTGTTCTTTAGGGCTCGTGAGTATAGGGTCCCCGTGATTGTATATTAAACAGTCTTGATTCTTCTGCCCGTAGTGGGTTTGGCCTTTTTTATTGGTGTCTTGTCTCCGTCTCTCTCTCACTTTTCGAACTATAAACCAAATTAATAACAATATGCAATCGAGTAGTATACTCTAGTCTCTGACTCTCTGCTATACCAGTATAACTAGTTATATATGAAATATTAATTTCTATGATTCTTTCAGTAAAGACATCATCGGAGTTCTTGTACTGCGCTCTCAATTTTGTAACACTATTGTGTGGATTTTTTAAATTCTAAGAATATTTGACTACTCTTTCAAAAATGTTTCAAATATCATGAGTTGAGGTTTATGATTGAAGTTCTTCAATACATATATGCTGTATATGGTATATAGAGATGAAATGTTAATATTTATTGCATTATGTATTGCTGCCTTTAAAATGTTGTGATGAAAGCTATATTGGTGCATTAAAAACAAAATTTTCGTGTGTTCTGTGATTATCATGCATAAAGTTTAGTTTATTTAACTTCAGTAATTTTTAATTTTTCTTCAACTTCAGATTCATCGTCTTACCATTCATTTGATATATGAGTAAATAAGCTAGACATATAATTCCATCGATCATGTTTAGAATACTATTACACTTTTTCGAGCCCTATGAAATATTGAAATGTAGAGTACCCTTTTATTTGTTGTCTAGCTAGCTTCAACTTTTTATGTTCTTATTATTACAATAACGTCTAGCCGCCAGAAGAAAAAAAAAGAGTATATCTTATACTTATTTACTATTCCATCCGTTTCATAATATAGAATGTTTTAGAGGTTTTTGCTTGTTTCATAAGATGTTTTCAATTTTTGAGGCAATTTTTAGACTACTTTCAAAAATATTGGAAAGCAAAAAAAAAAAAAGAGGGGGGAAGTCCCGTCGTTATACTTTAGACAAGAGACAAACATATCTTGCCCTTCGATATTTGATTCATAATGTTCCAAACTTTTTTTGAGTGATTAGTATCGTAAATAGGACATTAAAGACCCACACAAATACTAAAAGTTTCTTCAAATTCCATAATTTCATCAAAAATACAACTTACACATATAATGGCAACTTCATCATTTCTATAATCTAATATTATCTCACATTGCTCCCCACCTCCCCTAATGGATTGACCAACCCTTCAAATCCCAACTTCTCAAAATGTCGTTCTTTCCCCTCTCTATTTTTTTCGTCATGTTTTTCATCTTTTTGTTTCGTCTTTTTATAGGAGTTGCAATTATTTTGTCTATTGATTGTAATAGTAGTATTCTTGGTTCTCAATTGAAAATTTGATTAGCAAACAAATTCTAAACTGACCGTTCGTATGCGGGCTTTAACTCATCTTGGAGTCCCAAGAAAAGAGAGAGATGACACACCGGACAAACTCTTTGAATATCATGCAATATGGATATCGTCAGATGACAATCGACAGATTTGAAGATGGAATACAATAGGAATTGTTGAATCAAAGTCCATTGGCAAGATGGGTCATCCACTTACTCTTTTAGTTATTTTATTTTTGGTTTTCCACTAAATTTTCATATTGATCAAAATTTTCACCATTAATCTTTCTTTATTCGATTAGCCATGCTAGCCTTCCTTTTGTTGCACAGGGATCTCAACAAGATACGTTTGGACTTAAAAATCTGGACCATTCAGATTCCACAACATAAGTTGACTTATAGTCAACTCTAGTTCTTATTGTGTTACACTACTAGGATAGTTATATTTTTCGATATGGGCTCACCGCTCACATGCAACTTATTATTGTTCATGTAAATACATATGTTATATCAATTAACCAATAAGTGCTAATAGAAGAGAAATTTATGTTGCTGGAAAATTTATTTTGTTCTTATTCTCCTGATGTTTGGTGCATCGAATTGAATTCTGGGAAGAATTCATGGAGGCCCGACAACTTATCCACCCATTCATTCAATTAGTGACCATTTTGGTCAAATCCATCAATTTTTCTTTACTGAGTGTGCGAGACATTCGTGCGATTGTCTATGGTGTAACAACAACTAAAGTTTTTTTTTTTTTGAGCCAAATCACACTACAACAAAGTTCAAATTGAGTTTATTTTAGGATTTTTATTATAGGTTTTGAGTAAAGATAAAAAAAAAAAAAAAGAGAGTAGAATTATGAAATTCCTATTTGTACTGTTTTTTTTATAACTTTATTTTATTCGACTTGAGAACAAATCAGCTTTATTCTTCACCAATACTATTTTTATTTAATTTGGTTAAATAAGTTTTTAGTAATCAATGTCATATTCTTCTTGGTCTATGCTCGTAAGACGTCAACGAGGATATTGGTTCCCTAAAGAAGAAACCTCCACTTTTATGAATTTTTTTCCCATGTGACACATTCATTGATATGTAAAAAGCTGTTTGATGTGAATTTACATGATTGTGAAAAAAGAATTATTGTTTTACTTTAGATAACAATGGATACTCTATGGACTATGGTTCATTGCGTCAACTATGAATGGATTGGCCAAGTATAAAACTAATTTATGATTATATTTTAAATTCACACTACTTAAATTTTTCTTTTTACACTTCCATTGTTGAACTTTTTTTCTGTCTGTACTTTTTTTTTTACTTTTCTTAACTTAGTAATTTAGTAGAGATTTGAAAATACTTTGCTAAGAAACTATTTAACCTTAGCAAAAAATGGACAATAATATATAATACTTAACCAAGTGTCTAGTGCTAATTAATGAAAAACATAGACTCTGATTGGTAACGTAGCCAAAGCTGTACAGAAAAGCTGTACTCTGAAGCTATAACTTGAAGCTGTAAACTGTTACGGAATAGTTCAAAGCTGTACATGAAAATTGTACAAAAAAAAACTGAGAGTAAAACTTTTAATAAAGTTTTTCGTTAAATTTTTGTGATTGGTAAAAATTCAATGTACCACTTGTTGTTTTTGTTTACCAATCACTACCATAATATAGATAAAGTTTCTCAAGTTCAATGATCATCTTCTGAAATGTTGCTATCTACACAATGAGCGTGAAATAGTATGGTCCACACTAGGACATCTTTACACACCAAAAAAATATAATCGCTGCCCTAATTTATTTTAGCATAGTTTCCACTTACAAATGAGTTTTGTCACCTAAAACATATATAAGTTGATATGTCAAGAAACCTCGTCAATAATCCGTCTCTCAATTTATCTTCAACATCATCCGCTAATTTAAAAGTTTATCAACCGAACATAGATATAGTCTTAAGTCCTAATTTTAATCGTTCAGCTTCTATGTTACTATATATATGTTTATTGATTATATCAAGTGAAAGTGGTGTATCCGAAACAATACCTAGATGAATTAAGTTCTATCATTTTTAGTAATTTTAAAAAATATTGTATTCCGATACATAATTTTTCCTGAACTAGAATCGTAAGGATTTATGCTTTTACCTCCAGTAACTATTTTTCCCTAATACCGTAAGAACTTTTATATGAACTTACACCATAATAAATCTTCATACAGAAATTCAACGCCAATCAAACTATCGAGTGACAAAAGTATACTACCAGAGTGAGAAAATAATGCTATTGTTATAAATGAAGTTACTTTATAAATTTGAATTATGTGCATGACTTGACTATTCACAGAAAACAAAAAGGTATCGAAAAAACAGAAGGAAAAAAAAATATTCCAATCAGTGAGGGATCTACAAAGGAAAGATTCTCATTCGCACCAATTGCTGGAGAAGAAAAAAAGTAAAACTTTTTATAATATTCTATGAATTATTTTGGTTGATGTTCCCTTACGAAAAAACCAGTATTCAGTACTAAAATGTCTGGCATATATAATCGTATAGAAGATAAGTAGTTGTCGAAATTTCATAGGGCAATGGCTTAAACAAGTGAGACATTGACACCTAAGCACATCCACATCTATGTGGGTTCACAAATGTGACGTTTGTTTTCTTTCTTATGTGAATCATGTAAATGCTATAAAGTTAATTTTGTTATACATGAGCGATTACATGTTATAACGTACCAAAACTCTTGAAAATTATGATATTCGGATGGGTTCGGTGGTGACAATTGCTTCTAAGTCCACAAATACACGTTTTGAGCTATTTAGTCCGAAGCTTATGTCCACTAAGGCACTAATTTACTCGAAGGTATATATGCTTCACAAAATTTTGCAGAATCATTTTTTTTTTTGAGAAGCATGCTCACGCAAATATCCAATATGATAGCAACAACACAAAATCATGTGGAGAATGGTGATGATGCATATGGATTTGCAAATATTTGGTAATCTCCAAAAATATTGTGGAGAATGGAGGAGGAGTAACATAATATTTTAGAAATTAATAAAGAAAAAGAAAGGGATATAGAGAAAGTGATGAAAGGTCAAGTATGTGGTGAAAAAATAGGGTTCCTTCTTCTCATTTGTCTCTGTCAAACTTTATGATGCAAAGCGACCTTTCTTTTCTTTACATTTTTCTTTAATTGTCATCGTTAGTGTCACTTTCTTTTTATTAATTTCATAAAGTCGTATGATCGTATCCATTGTTTTTTATTTTGCTCCGACAAGACCGACACTGATCTTTCTATACCTTTCGGTAATAAATGTTATAGGATTCCTTTTTCAGATAACATCATTAGTATTTGCTATTTTATTTTTGTTAACATAATACAATGATCAATTGACTTCCTAAAAGATATGGTCGAGGTTGGGGAATAAAAGATATGGTCTAGCTACACCCTCCAATCTATACCGTCGCTAACTACGTACTGATGAAGTCAGGTTTAAACTTGATGATGACATATATATATTAGGTTATATCTGTTACTTATACGGATAGAAATACTTCATTTAATTTCTACAGAACCAGCTAGTATGAAGTCCATGCACTGCGGTGATAGAATAGTGTATTTGATTTTCACCATTTTGGTCGTTGCTTATATATCGAAAACAGATAATAAGTATAGGCAAGACTAAAATCAAACAATTGATGGCTTAAAAGGAGAGTCACGAATACCGCATAGCTAGCGTGGAGATAAATAACACCGAGAGGCATTAAGTCCAAAAGAAATTAAAACTGTTGTAGCACTAGTGTATTATGGTGCTAACTATATTACAAAATAGCCACATGCATCGTAGAGATACGAGTATTTTTGTACATCATCAGTATTCGTATCAACGAGAGATATTTTCTTCAGGAGTATTTTAAAGATATTTAACATGTGGTTGTGGTTTGTAATAATTAAAAAAAAAAAAAATCGAATACTTGAAAATAATTTGACTTATATATACACGGCAGCAAAAGAAAGAATGATCTCTAAAGACAAGCAACAAAAGAATCTGAAGTAGAAGTGATCCACCCACCTGTTTCTGTTCCTATTCTTCTTGTGTTCCTGTTCGATTCCAAACTCTCACTTTCTCTGCCCCCTCGTGTGTGGGTCCCACCATCTTTTTTGTACTTCCTCAATAGGTCCCACATTTGTGTCCACTCAACCAACAACAGTGTGTGTAATCCTCCGTTAAATAAATTTATATTTTTCCCCCGTTACACAATTTTCTTGTTACATACAAATAACAACTGAAAATAGTAAAATAATTTAAGATTTTTGTTTTCTCGTTTAATATTTTCCTTTTTGTGAAAAAAACTTGTGTGAATTTTTTTAATTTATGGTCGCCGGAGATGCCAACAGCCGTGAACGTAGCGAAACAATGCTTAACGGCGGAAGCATCTTACGCGTTAGAAGAAGCTGTCAACGTCGCAAGTCGAAGAGGACACTCGCAGACGACGTCGCTTCACGCTATCTCAGCTTTACTCTCTCTACCAACCTCAGCTTTACGCGACGCATGCGCTCTTGTTCGTAACTCTGCTTACTCACCTCGTCTCCAGTTCAAAGCTCTAGATCTTTGCTTAAGCGTTTCTTTAGACCGGATCCAATCCGGTCAAAAGCTCGGATCCGATGATCCGCCACCTGTTTCTAACTCCCTCATGGCTGCGATCAAACGATCTCAAGCTCACCAGCGTCGTCTTCCTGAGAATTTTAGGATCTATCAAGAAATGTCGCAGAGTGCTCAGAATCAGAACTCGGTTTCTTGTGTTAAAGTGGAGCTTCGTCAGCTGATTCTCTCGATTTTGGATGATCCGGTTGTGAGTCGGGTTTTTGGTGAAGCGGGTTTTAGGAGCTCCGAGTTGAAGCTTTCGATCATTCGACCTGTTCCTCATCTCTTACGCTATTCATCGCAGCAGCCTCTGTTTCTCTGTAACGTAACCGGGAATAATCCTGAACCGAATCCGGTTCGATGGGGTTTTAACGAACCAAACCGAAATTTTAACGGAGATTCTGATTACCGGAGGATAAGCGCGGTTTTCGTGAGGGAAAAAGGGAGGAATCCTCTGCTTGTTGGTGTATCGGCTTACGATGTACTAACCGGTTATTTAAATTCGCTTGAGAAAAACCGAACCGACGGGATGATTCTACCGACGCAGCTTCATGGTTTAGCCACGGTTAACATCGGTTCAGAAATC
Source organism: Camelina sativa (assembly GCF_000633955.1). Lineage (NCBI taxonomy): Eukaryota > Viridiplantae > Streptophyta > Magnoliopsida > Brassicales > Brassicaceae > Camelina > Camelina sativa. The sequence continues at coordinate 21,968,588 of NC_025690.1, forward strand.
TCCGATCAAATCGTTTCTAAATTCGATAAAACCTACGTCGATACTAGGTTTCACGATCTGGGGAAGCTTGCGGAGCAAGGTTCAGGGCCAGGGTTAGTCTTGAACTACGGAGATCTTAGGGTTTTCACAGACGGCGAAGAAAACGTACCGGCGGCGAATTACATCGTGAGTTGCGTTTCGGAGCTGTTACGGAGACATGGGAGAAGAGTTTGGTTGATCGGAGCGACGACGAGCGACGAAGTTTACGAGAAGATGGTGAGGAAGTATCCGAACGTGGAGAAAGATTGGGATTTGCAGTTACTCACCATCACTTCTCTAAGACCTTGTTTGCCTCACAACAAGTCCAGGTTCTTATTTTTCTCTCTCTCTCGCTTCGATCAGATTCTAAAACGCTTTGATCGCTTTTTCTATATGCCATTAAAACAAGTCTTTAGAGAAAGTTTTGTATCACCATTTGAAATTTGCGCGTTACGTCTATATAGATGATTGATAAAACCTTATTGTCTTCTACTAAAACAGCATCAATAACATTCGAAAACATGTCTGACCTAATAATAGCTTATTGTTTAAATGACTATTGATAGAAGCTTAAAGCTTAAAGCATTTTGTTTTTTTTATATCACAAAGACACAAGCACAATACTTTAACATGTGAAATATAAATGCAATAGAAAAAATAAATTCAAAGCAATGTCATTAAAATGTAGAAACAGAGAATTGATGTACAATTTGTGACTTTTAGATTCCTGTATGGCACTAACTTTAATGCGTGTTTGTTTGTGTGTGCAGTTTGATGGGATCATTTATTCCATTTGGTGGATTCTTCTCAACTCCTTCTGACATGAAACTGCCCTTCTCCGGTTTCAACAAGGACATAACCGGACCAGTGTCTTCAATATCCGATCAGACTCAATCTACCTTGCCGCCTTGGTTACAAATGACCAAAAGAACTGATTTAAACCAAAAATCTGGTACCAAGGTCGGTTTATTTTATCTTGTCCTAATTTGTTTTTCTCCCATAATCGTTGAAAGTGTTTCTTGGACTACAAGTTCGCTCGGCTGAGTGTATAATTCCATTATGTTATGTTAATTGCAATGTGTCTTTACATCTCCTCAGTGCAGACTAAAGAAGGGTTGGAATCAGTTTGTGAAAATAAGTCCACGAGCAGTGCTTCTGCATCGACCGGTTCAGCTAAATCGGTCACTACTGATCTGAATCTGAGGATATGTTCAGTCACTGCAGGATCTGGCCTCAAGAAGCATTTGGAGAGAGACTTTTCTCAGGCGCCACAATCTGTGTTCTCCTCTTGCTTGGACAATCCAAGGGACCTTACCGTAGAGAGCTTCAAGATTATTTACAGAAGATTAACGGATAGGGTTTCATGGCAAGATGAGGCTGCTAGAGTAATCAGCTGTGCATTGTCACAACCGCCTAGGACTGTCACTCGAAGAGATGTTTGGCTCAATTTGGTCGGGCCTGATACTGTAGGCAAGAGGAGAATGTCGCTTGTCCTTGCTGAGATTGTGTATCAAAGCGAACACAGATTTATGGCCGTTGATCTTGGTGCCGCGGAGCATGGAATAAGTGGTTGTGATGATGATGCGATACGTTTGAGAGGAAAGACGATGGTTGATCATATCCTTGAAGTGATGTGTAGGAATCCTTTCTGTGTGGTTTTCCTTGAGAACATTGAGAAAGCGGACGAGAAGCTGCAGATAAGCTTGTCAAAGGCAATCGAAACCGGGAAGTTTATGGATTCACACGGGAGAGAAGTCGGTATTGGAAACACCATGTTTGTTATGACATCAACTTCACAAGGTTCCGTAACAACATCATCTTATTCTGAAGAGAAACTATTGAGAGCCAGAGGAAGGCAAGTGGAGATATGGATTGAAACTGTATCTACCTTACCAATTGTGAGATCGGTTTCAGGCTCAACCTCAGCGAACAAGAGGAAGCTGATGGAGAAGAAAAAAACTACGGAGACAGTAAAACGGTTGAACAGAACATCTAATGGAGTTCTTGATCTGAACCTTCCTGCTCAAGAAACCGAGATCGAGGAAAATTATCATTGTGAAGAGAACTCAAACGTTTGGTTAATGAACTTGAAGAATCACGAACGTCTCATTGAGGTTCCTTTCAAGCCTTTTGATTTTGAAGGACTAGCTGAAAAAATCAAAAAGAGCGTAAAAGAAATTTTCGACAAGTGTGTGAGATCGGATTGCTTGCTGGAGGTTGACCCTAAAATTATAGAACGATTGCTAGCGGCTGTTTATTTCTCAGACAGTAGAAAAGATATCATCAAAGAGTTGATGGAGAAAGTAATGAGTCGAGTGTTCTTGAAGCTTAAAGAAAGGTATGAAATCACTACTAGTTGTGTAGTAAAATTAGTTGGTCGAGATCTTGACATTTTTCGTGAGGATCAAATGGACTTGTTCTTTGTAAAATCTCAGTAGGTTAACAATAGCTTTATATTGAAAGTGTATCATATATAAGGTAGAGTTATTGTTCTTTTGTGTTGCTATACTATTATAATGTGTGTGTTCATGTAGTTGTGAGTGGATCTTTCTCCTTGTTTTATATGTATAAGCTTCTGTAAATGAATTAGTTATTTACATTTTTTTTTTTTTGCAGTTTTCCCTGTTTTTAACAAAATCGACTGCGTCTAGTAAATAACGTCATTATTAATGAAATATGATAACTGTTATAAATTTCTATGATTGGGTTTAATAATACTAAACTCAGGAGCAGTCTTCAAAGTTCCAAATTTTTTATGTCATAGTAAATAGTTGTACACACTCGATGACTCCGTCCACAATCTGATGCAATATGCTGACGAGTTTTGGGGAATATTTTGAGAGGCAAACACACAAAACACTATCTCACTATAAAATTGTTACAGTACTATAATAATAAGTTGACCATAGAAGCAAAGAACCAAAATTGACCAGAAGGAGCGTAGCAGAGTCTTAATTCTTCAGCATATCTATGACATCTCAACTTGCTCAGAAACATGATCATAATTCTTCGTTGAAAGAAAATTATTTACATTATTAGTATATAGAAGCTGTCTAATTGGTGTGATGATGATTTATTTGCTGATTATGATTGAAAACTATCAGCCTGTTTCAAGGTAATTATGAGTTATGATGGGTACTTATGACTTATAGACCATAGACTTAGGTTATTCAAATGCGTAACTATATGTTATTTGTATTTATGTTTATGTTTATATAACTAATGACAAGTGCAATTTCTTATAAGTTAGTGATTTAGATTTCGTAATCCGTTGGTATGTGTGGAGTAGTAGTATAAATGAGTTCACAAAATAGCAAATTTGTGATGTGTGACTGGAGTAGGGAAAATAGCAAATGAATACACTCACGGAAGATAGAAGGACAGAAGAATCAAAAGAAAAGTAAAGAATCGAACGGACTAATCCATTATTAATGTTTTGTGTGACTGAAAATTATATTTTTTAAATAAAAAAGGAGAACTATAAGGGAATATTAATTATAATATTTCTGTAAAAGTTAAAGGTTTAGTTTAAGAGATTAAAAAACAATTAAGGAAAATGGAAAAAAGTGGAAGCGGGCGGCCAAGTGAAGAAGACATTCTCTGTCGCCCACCCAAACACCTTAAGAAGATAGAAGGCGTGTCTCACTTTCTCTCTTTCTTCACGCGCATCCTCTTGTGCGTGCGTGTTTTATCTCTCGCTTTATCCTAATCACTCCATTACAATTACCTTATTAACTCAATCGCAAACCTTTAAGATAAGCTTATCTATATGATCGTTGAGATAAAGTTTGATAGTTTTCTATCTAGGTTTTGATTTCGTATTCAATCAATCATATTAAGTATGGATGCATATATTGTCTCAACACTTATACCAAACAAAGAAAAGGATTGTTTTAATAGATCATGAAATTATGTGTTTAAAAATTAAGATTGTTTGTGTTTTATAGTGATGCTTAAGAAAAAGAGTAGACTTCTAAAGTAGCCAAACGTGCTAATGAAAGCGCGTACTGAAGACACTCACACACACGGTTGTAGAATGGTTACCTGGTAAGTGCTAAGTCGGTCGATTTGATCGATGGTAGGGTCCTTTACACATCCCCAACTCCATTTACCACTATATCAACCACACATATGTATATATATTATGATCTCTCTCTTTTTTTTTTTATAAATCTTTTACAGATACAAATAGTTCATAATATCTTAGGATATGTTGGAATTTGGAAATACAAGTATTTCTTAACATCTCAGAATCTTTGCCCATACTAGTTTTTTTTTTTGGGAACAAATAAGCGTATATATTACCCATGCCTTTATATAAAAACATCATGCGCAGATGAAAAATATAAACTAATGTAGATCTGGTCAGATGTTAATATCTGCTGTCTTATGAAAATTTGAGCTATCTTCTCCAGATATATATAACTATTTGTTATAGAGTAAGTCTTTTATTTCAAATGCATGCAGACAACTTGATACGTCATAAAGAAATACATGGAATGAATAGTAACAACAACTATCTTATATTGTGGGTTTATAAATACCAAAGGATCCCCTCTGAATTGAATTTACCAGATGAGTAAGTTAGTTCCTCTTTTGAGTTTTTTTTTCTTCTTAGTAAAATTTAAAACAAAAGTTCAGTTCTTTTGTTAATAATCAAAACAAAGTAATTGATTAGGAATTTTGAAGTAGGTCCTATAACTCCTAAAAAGAACAAACAATGGTTTCGGTTATAACAAAACCAAATGGATACATTATCCTTTATATCTAGAAACTTTAACCAAAAACAAACTGATATCTAGAAACAATAAATAAATTACATCCCCCGGAATGAGACTTTTTCTTATATAAGTGAAATATACAATGAAATACATTATTGTTTATATTTCCTTCCCTTCAAAGGACGTTGCTTTTTTTATCATTATAAAAAAGACACTTTGAAAAAATCAATGAGATAGGAAGATTGATATTATTATATTACTTTATATTATGAAAAGAAGATATTATAATAATTATTTTATTTTTAAAAAAAAAGACAAAACAAAATACTAAAAGGATTGTTGTAAATAAGAGTCAACAAAACAGCGACGTCCCTTTACCTTTTTAAAAGTTTCCAGTTTTGACTTTTGACCTAAACCATTTTTCCTAAGACGAAGAAAACAAAACAAAACAAAACAAATGCAATTGAAGAAAAAGCAATTAAGAATATTTATAAAAGAGAAGAAGAAGACCAAGAGAAAGGTAGACGAAACAAAGAGCGCACCTTCCTCTCTCCTTCTTCGTAAAAAATCCAAGTTCCCCTTTTAAAAGGGAGCCTCTCATTTCTCATTTCATTCTTCTTCTAAAAAACCCAGCCAACCACTTCTCTCTCTACTTCTCCTTCTCCTCAAAACCTCCAAACTAGTTTCAATCTTTTAAATCTTTCCTCCAAAGCTTTATCTTCTTTTCTAGGTATGTCTTGATTCTTTTCTCTGTTCTGTTTTGCTAATNAAAAAAAAAAAAAAAAAAAAAATCTTTATGGTTTTAATGGCTTTGATCTTGACCTTTTTATTGTCTTTCCCTCAATTGAATATAGAAACGGTCGTTTAATTTATATTCATTATTACTTTACTTAATTTGGGGAATGATTCTTGTGTATAAACAAGAATCTTGGAATTGAGAAACAAAAAAGAAAAAAAAATTGAAACTTTGAATCAAAAACTCATCTTTTTTCTTCTTCTTAAGCAGGAAGAGATAGATGTGTGGCGCAAAGAGCAACCTTTGCTCTTCTAAAACCCTAACTGAAGTCGAATTCATGAGGCAGAAATCTGAAGAAGCAGCTACCACCGCCGCAACCGCCATGTCTCTCCTCGAATTCGCCGCCTGCGACGATCTTTCATCGTTCAAGAGAGAGATCGAAGAGAAACCATCGATGGAGATCGACGAGGCAGGGTTATGGTACTGTAGACGGGTCGGGTCGAAGAAGATGGGTTTCGAAGAGAGAACACCTCTTATGGTTGCTGCTATGTATGGAAGCATGGAAGTGTTGAGTTACATAATCGCCACGGGAAGATCTGATGTGAACAGAGTTTGCAGTGACGAGAAAGTCACTGCTCTTCACTGTGCAGTTTCTGGCTGTTCTGTCTCTATCGTTGAGATCATCAAGATCTTGCTTGATGCTTCTGCTTCGCCTAATTGCGTTGATGCTAATGGGAATAAACCGGTTGATTTGTTGGTTAAAGCTTCCCGGTTTGTTCCTAACCAGAGTAGAAAGGCGGTTGAGGTTTTGCTTACCGGGAATCATGATGGTTCGGTTGGTTTGATGGGAGATGATGAGGAGGAGGAAGTGAAGAGTGTTGTGACTAAGTATCCAGCTGATGCGTCGCTTCCTGATATTAACGAAGGTGTTTATGGAACTGATGAGTTTAGGATGTTTAGCTTTAAGGTTAAGCCGTGTTCGAGGGCTTATTCTCATGATTGGACTGAGTGTCCTTTTGTTCATCCTGGTGAGAACGCTAGGAGGAGAGATCCGAGGAAGTATCCTTACACTTGTGTGCCCTGTCCTGAGTTTCGTAAAGGGTCTTGTCCCAAAGGAGATTCCTGTGAGTATGCGCACGGTGTTTTCGAGTCTTGGCTTCACCCGGCTCAGTATAGGACTAGGCTTTGTAAAGATGAGACGGGTTGTGCAAGGAGGGTATGTTTCTTTGCTCATAGACGTGATGAGTTGAGACCTGTTAATGCTTCCACTGGCTCTGCGATGGTTTCACCGAGGTCGTCTAACCAGTCTCCTGAGATGCCGGTTATGTCTCCTTTGGCACTTGGATCATCGCCAATGAACTCACCTATGGCTAGTGGTGGTGTTCCTTTGTCTCCAAGAAATGGTGGATTATGGCAGAACAGAGTTAATAGCCTTACACCACCACCTTTGCAGCTTAATGGCAGCAGATTGAAGTCGACTTTGAGTGCTAGAGATATGGATATAGAGATGGAACTTAGGTTTCGCGGTTTGGATAACCGGAGACTTGGTGATCTCAAGCCATCCAACCTCGAAGAGACTTTTGGATCATACGATTCATCTGCTGTGATGCAACTTCAGTCACCAAGCAGACATTCTCAAATGAACCACTATCATCCGTCTTCCCCTGTGAGGCAGCAGCCGCCACCTCACGGATTCGAATCTTCAGCAGCCATGGCAGCTGCAGTGATGAACGCAAGAACCTCAGCGTTTGCAAAACGCAGCTTGAGTTTCAAGCCAGCTCTAGTAGCTGCTTCTAATGTCTCGGATTGGGGATCACCAAAGGGGAAGCTAGAGTGGGGAATGCAAAGAGAAGAGCTGAACAAGCTGAGGAGAAGCGCCTCCTTTGGCATTCACGGGAACAACAACAACAACAACAACTGTGTGTCACGCCCTGCGAGAGACTATAGCGACGAGCCAGATGTGTCGTGGGTGAACTCACTGGTGAAAGAGAATGCACCGGAGAGAACCTTCGGGTTGAATGAGAGGGTTGGGAACACGGTGAACGGTGCAGCAGGTAGAGACACATTTAAGCTGCCGTCGTGGGCAGAGCAAATGTACATAGACCATGAGCAGCAGCAGATTGTGGCATAAGTAAAGAAGCAGGGAAGAAAGATGGGATAAGATAAAAAAAAAAACTGCTTTTGTCTTATGGGCCTCTCTCTACACAGAATCTAACAAATCTCTGGCAATAATTCTTTGATTTGTGTTTGACCCATATAGTTTGGTACTAGTATATGTTATTTTTTTCTTTGTCATTCTCTTGTCCTGTGTGGCACTATGTAATGATTAAAAGCAAAATAATTGATGCATGAGTTCAAACTTCAAAATGTTCTTTGAAGGTTCTTATTAGCTTTGTAACTTTTGTGATATATCATAAACTTAAATGTAATCTTTTGAATGAAATTGAATAGTCCAAGTGCTGCTGAGGCAAATAAGGCGGCGACCTACAGTAAAATTGGGATGCCAAAGCAACCATGTGATAATGTTGCATAAAATCTTCCGTTTCTTGGTGTTATCGATGTGTATTAATGCTAATTCACCTATCATCGCGGTTACACATGAATTTTGAGAAATTACACTGTCACTTCCATTCTATTTGTCGGTTTCCAAAGTTCATATACTCGATTCAGGAGATTTATAAAGATTTTAAAAAAAAATTTAACTCCAAGCATGCAATTCATTAGCTGAATTTTTTAAAAAAAATATTTGAATCATATATTTAAAATTCAAGACTCATTTAGACTATCTTCAATGGTTTTCTCTATTTTACCTCTAAAATACTCTAATGGGTACTTCTATTTTTTCCTCTAAAAAAGAATATTCCGTAGAGATTCTTTTTTTATTTTACTATTAATACATTTTACTTATAAAAGTTGTAAACTAACCCATTTATTTTAATATTTGTGAAACTTTCATAAAATTATGATATTATTTAAATTTTTACCATTCATAAATATTATTTAAATATCACATTTATTAAAAAAAATACATTGCATCATATTACTAAACTATTTAAATATATATTTTATTTATTTTGATCATAAATATAAAAGTGTTAAAAGTTCAATGACCACTCTATAAATAAAAAAGTTCAACTCTATTATAGAGGAAAAAATAGAGTTCTATATATAGATGAAAAAATAGAGATCTCTATTATAGAGATAGAAATAGAGATGAGTTGGTGTAGATTTTACTCTAAAATATAATTAAAAAGCAAATATGGAGGTGGGTTGTAGATGCCCTTAAACTAAATTGATAAGAGACAAGTAACTAATATTAAGCTGCTTCTACATTTATTCTTATACAATTTTTTTTTTTACACAAAAGGATCGTTTTATTAAAAGTCAATAGCAAGGAACCCATTGTGAACCGAACTGATACATCATTTTTCATACACAACCGAAAGTTAAACGAAAAGAACAAAGATTACAAAGCTGAGAAGACGTTTCTGTATAATCAAAAAATGTTGGCGCGAGTCTGTTTGAAGTAGTCTAAGCATCTTTGTGTTTGAATAATTAGACGTGCTCAGTCACAGTCAAAGACCGATTGTTACGGTCAAGTTTGTTGCACTTCTTCCACTTTCCAATGTCCGTAGTTGTAGGAGCAGAGTCTCTACGTTTTTCATCTTTCTGTTATGTATAAGGCTATTTAAAGCCTAGTAGAACTAATGAATAAACACAGTTCTCTCATCCAAGTCTGAAAGAGCATTTGATCATTACAAATTGGTATCAGAGCTCTGTTGGACTTTTGAGAACCTAAAAGAAACCGCAGTTTCTAGAGAGAGAAAACACAGAGAGAAACACAGAGAGATGAGTGATGATAAGATGAAGCTGCCACAGTTCGACGGGCACTGGGACCATTGGAGTGAAGTCATGGAGAATTTCCTCAGAGCGAAAGGATTGTGGAGCTCGATCGAGATCGGGCTCGAGGAACCGGTAAGCACGACTGTGCTAACTCGAGAGCAAAGGGAGCAGCTGGACAATGCTAAAACAAATGATCACAAAGTCAAGCATTACCTGTTTCAAACCATTGATAGGGTAACGATTGAGCAGATACGGGACAGGAGGTCCTCCAAAATCATTTGGGAGTCCATGAAGAAGAAGTTCGGAGGAAACGAACGAGTGAAGAAGTCTCTACTGCAGAAACTGAGAAGAGACTTTGAGATATTGGAGATGATGGAGTCAGAAAAGGTGGAAGAGTACTTCAAGCGTGTTCTTGCAATCACCAACCAGATGAGAAGCAATGGAGAAGACTTACCTGAATCAAAGGTGGTGGAGAAGGTCCTTCGCACTCTCAGTGAAAAGTTCATGTACATGGTCGTATCCATAGAGGAGTCTAAGGACATTGAGACCATCACGTTAGATGAACTACAAAGCTCGTTGGTGGTGCATGAGCAGAAATTCAAAAGATCAGATCAAGATGACACCCAAGCATTGAAGGTGACATATGGAAGAGGAGCGGGGACCAGAGGAAGAGGCAGAGGACGTGGCAGGGGCAGAATGCCTCTAGATAAAAGCATTATCGAATGCTACAAGTGTCACAAGCTCGGACATTTCAAACATGAATGTCCCAGGTGGAATGAAGAAGCCAACTATGCCAACTTTGAGGAGAAAGAGGAGATGTTGCTGATGGCTTACATCGAAGAAGCACCTCAAGTTAAGTTGCAAGATGCAGAAAAGCTTCTCATGACACACACGGAGAAGGAAGGAGACTTGAGAAAGAGAGCATGGTTCCTTGAGTCTGGTTGCTCAAATCACATGAGTGGTGATCAAAGTCTGTTTTCATCGATGAATGAAGACTTCAAGCATTCTGTCAAGCTGGGGAATGACAAACGCATGGAGGTAGTTGGGAAGGGAAGCGTCAAGCTGATCCTGAATGATGCTGCATACACTATAAGTGATGTGTACTATGTACCAGAACTTAGAAACAATCTACTAAGCCTCGGTCAACTTCAAGAGAAGGGTCTAACCATCATCATACGGAGGGGAGAATGCAAAATCTATCATGATGAAAGAGGCTTAATAGCAGAAAGCAAGATGAGCAGAAACAGAATGTTCATGATCCTGGATCAAGGCAATGGAGCAAACCAACAACACTGCCTACAAGCCACATCAGAGGAGATGGGGAAGCTGTGGCACGAACGTTATGGACACCTAAGCCATCACGGAATGAAGACACTGCAGAGCAATAACATGGTACGTGGTTTACCAAGTTTTGAAATGCAAACATTCACCTGTTCAGATTGCCTGGTGGGAAAACAGTCAAGAAACCCTATCCCAAAGACAAGCACGTGGAGAGCTAAAGGAGTGTTGGAGTTGATACACTCAGACATATGTGGTCCAATAAGTCCGATGTCATCTAGTGGAAAGAGATATATCTTGTGCTTCATAGATAACTATAGCAGGAAGGCATGGGTGTACTTCTTAAAGGAGAAATCTGAAGCATTCGGTCAGTTCAAAGTGTTTAAACAAAAAGTGGAGACAGAAACCGGTAGGAGCATCAAATGCTTAAGAACTGACCGTGGAGGGGAATACACATCACATGAGTTCACCGATTACTGCAAGAAGGAAGGAATCAGAAGGCAACTCACAACCGCTTATACCCCACAGCAAAACGGCGTTGCAGAGAGGAAGAACCGGACAGTAATGAACATGGTCAGGTCCATGATGACGTCTCACAAGGTACCAAAAATCCTCTGGGCTGAAGCAGTGAATTGGACTTTCTATGTCCTAAACAGATGTCCCACTCATGCTGTAAAGGCTGTAACACCACAAGAAGCTTGGAGTGGTGTGAAACCGAGTGTAGGACATTTCCGTGTGTGGGGATGTGTATCTCACATGCATGTTTCTGATGAGAAACGAGGCAAACTAGATGATAAGAGCATCGCCTGCATCCTACTTGGTGTCTCAGAGGAATCAAAGGGATACCGACTGTATGTTCCAAACACAAAGAAGGTCGTTGTCAGCAGAGATGTAGTGTTTGAAGAGTCAAAGCACTGGAACTGGGAAGGAGACAACAACCACATCGATGCAGAGCTAATCTGGAATGATGACGACATGATATGGGAAGAAAGTGGTGATGAAAATGACGAAGAGGGGTCAGAGAATGCAACACAAGAGCCTGCTGCAGATCCGGAAGAAGTTCAAAACGATCAACCTGTCCAAGCTAGGGAGGGACGTGTATCCAGACCGCCACGTTATCTCGATGATTATGTTACGGGAGACGAAGTCGAAGATGAAGAGCTGATAAACATGGTTGTGGTGAATTCAACTGATCCGACAACCTTTGAAGAAGCAGAGAAAAGTCAGAAATGGAGAGAAGCTATGAATGCAGAGATAGACTCCATTGAGAAGAACAAGACGTGGGAGCTCTCACAACTACCAAAAGGTGTGAAGAGTATTGGAGTTAAATGGCTTTACAAAACCAAACTAAACGAGCAGGGAGAGGTGAGCAAGTACAAGGCTCGTTTAGTGGCAAAGGGCTATTCTCAGGAACACGGGATTGATTACACAGAGGTGTATGCTCCGGTTGCTAGAATGGACACTATCAGAACCATCATCTCCACAGCTGCTCAAAGAGGTTGGGAAATTTTTCAGTTAGATGTAAAATCAGCCTTCTTACATGGTGTTCTAGAAGAAGAGGTCTATGTGCAGCAGCCAAAAGGATATGAAGTAGAAGGTGAAGAGGACAAGGTTTACAAGCTTCACAAAGCCTTGTATGGGTTAAAACAGGCACCTAGAGCCTGGTTTAGCCGAGTTGAAGAATACTTCTCAAATGAGGGATTCGAGAAGTCTCCAAATGAAGAAACCCTGTTTCGCAAGATCAACAAACACGATAACATTCTGATTGTTAGTGTTTATGTCGATGACTTAATCTATACTGGTGATAATAAAGTCATGATGAAGGAGTTTAAGTTATCTATGGAGGAGGAGTTCGACATGTCTGATCTTGGGAAGATGAGATACTTCTTGGGAATTGAGGTGTTCCAAACTCCACAAGGGATTCACATCTCACAAGCTAAGTATGCTTTGGAAGTCCTAAGACGCTTTGAAATGGAGAATAGCAGAGCTGTACGCAGTCCAATAGTGCCAGGAAGCAAATTCGACATGGATAAAGCTGGTGAACGAGTTGATGAAACTCTCTACAAGCAGATCATCGGAAGTCTGATGTATCTCA
>NC_025690.1:21982095-21997123 GCF_000633955.1 Camelina sativa
GAAGAAGAGGTCTATGTGCAGCAGCCAAAAGGATATGAAGTAGAAGGTGAAGAGGACAAGGTTTACAAGCTTCACAAAGCCTTGTATGGGTTAAAACAGGCACCTAGAGCCTGGTTTAGCCGAGTTGAAGAATACTTCTCAAATGAGGGATTCGAGAAGTCTCCAAATGAAGAAACCCTGTTTCGCAAGATCAACAAACACGATAACATTCTGATTGTTAGTGTTTATGTCGATGACTTAATCTATACTGGTGATAATAAAGTCATGATGAAGGAGTTTAAGTTATCTATGGAGGAGGAGTTCGACATGTCTGATCTTGGGAAGATGAGATACTTCTTGGGAATTGAGGTGTTCCAAACTCCACAAGGGATTCACATCTCACAAGCTAAGTATGCTTTGGAAGTCCTAAGACGCTTTGAAATGGAGAATAGCAGAGCTGTACGCAGTCCAATAGTGCCAGGAAGCAAATTCGACATGGATAAAGCTGGTGAACGAGTTGATGAAACTCTCTACAAGCAGATCATCGGAAGTCTGATGTATCTCACCACAACGAGACCAGACCTGCAGTTTGTAGTGAGCTTGCTAAGCCGCTACATGTCTGAACCTACGACTCTGCATTTACAAGGAGCTAAGAGGGTCTTGAGGTACGTAAGAGGAACTGTGAATTTTGGGATTTGGTACAAAGGAGGAGGAGCAGGAGAGTTATCAGTTTACACTGATAGTGACTTTGCGGGAGATATCGACAGTAGAAAGAGCACCTCTGGGTATGCATTTTTGATGGACAACGCAGCAGTGGCATGGTTGTCCAAGAAGTAGCCGATCGTAACTCTCTCTACTACAGAAGCAGAGTATGTTGCAGCATCCGTGTGTGCCAGTCAAGTCATATGGTTCAAGAGAATCTTGGAAGAATTGGGTCATGAAGCTGAGGAGAGCACTGCAATTATGTGCGATAACACATCAACAATCAAGCTCTCGAAAAACCCTGTTTTTCATGGGAGGTGTAAACACATTGGAGTAAGGTTTCACTTCCTACGAGACTTAGTTAAGGATGGTGTGATACATTTGGTGCATTGCGGATCACAGGAGCAGGTTGCAGACATTTTTACCAAGCCGTTGAACCAGGAGACATTTGAAAGGTTGAGGAGCAAGCTTGGAGTCTGTTCAGTCACGGATAAGCTAAGCTAAGTTTCACTGAGCTTAGTTTAGGGAGGGTTTGTTGGCGCGAGTCTGTTTGAAGTAGTCTAAGCATCTTTGTGTTTGAATAATTAGACGTGCTCAGTCACAGTCAAAGACCGATTGTTACGGTCAAGTTTGTTGCACTTCTTCCACTTTCCAATGTCCGTAGTTGTAGGAGCAGAGTCTCCACGTTTTTCATCTTTCTGTTATGTATAAGGCTATTTAAAGCCTAGTAGAACTAATGAATAAACACAGTTCTCGCATCCAAGTCTGAAAGAGCATTTGATCATTACAAAAAAAGGGTTAAGAGAGTCAAGTCTAATAACTGTCTCTCAGCTTGTCAAAACATTCTTTACAATTACTCCACAACTAATTTATTTTTTTCTTTGCAAAACTCCATAAATAGTTTAGTCTATGATTGTGAAGAGAGTTTACATTGTAAAATAAAAAAAGGAAAAGTATAGGAAATTTGGTGTCCACTAACCAATAAAGCTTTTAAGACAAAAATAATTCAATCCACCAATACTGAAGTTGTTTAAATCTTTAACAATCCCAATCTTCTTTTTTTCCCATATGATTACTCTCTCTGTCTCTCTCCTTCGTGTTCTCTCTCCGAGCCACATACCGACACTTAACTGTTGACCCCAAGTCCCTTCTTCTTTCTTCTTTATCATATCATGCAACCTTCAAGAACAGAAGTTCAATTTTTCGAAACAGGGGCGACCATGAAGCAGACGAAGAAGAGTAGTAATCTCTCAATCTTCGTAATCGTCTTCTTCCTTCTCCTCTTCGGGATCTTCATGTACAATGACAACCTCAAATCCTCCTTTGCTGACTTCTCTTTCTCAACAACCTCCACGAGACTAAAGAATGTTCAAGAATCGATCAAGAACGTGCCACTGGAGGAGTGCGATCTCTTCACCGGTGAGTGGGTGTTCGACAACAAGACACATCCACTGTACAAAGAGGAAGAGTGTGAGTTCTTGACGGAACAAGTGACTTGCTTAAGAAACGGAAGAAAAGATTCTTTGTATCAGAACTGGAGATGGCAACCTAGAGACTGTTCTTTACCAAAGTAAAGTTACCTTTGTTTCACGATGCTCTGTTTGATTAAAATTTCTGGTTTGATTGAATAGGTTTTTTCAATAATTGTGTGTGCTTTTATGATTGGTTTGATTGAAAGATTCAAAGCAAAAGTGTTGCTAGAGAAGCTGAGGAACAAGAGATTGATGTTTGTCGGTGACTCGCTTAACCGGAACCAATGGGAATCAATGGTTTGTTTGGTTCAATCTGTGATTCCTCCCGGTAGAAAGAGCTTAAACCAGACCGGTTCTCTCACCGTTTTCCAAATCCAGGTAATCCTAATTAATATACACTTGTGTGACACTGACGCTAATGACATTATTTTACAATTTCTTACTTTTTTTGAGATACGCAAAATTGATTTTTTTTTTAAATATAAAAATAGGACTATAATGCAACGGTGGAGTTCTATTGGGCGCCATTTTTGGTGGAATCGAATTCGGACGATCCGAAGATGCACAGTGTAATCGACCGTGTAATAATGCCTGAGTCTATCGAGAAGCATGGAGTCAACTGGAAAGGCGTTGACTTTCTTGTCTTCAATAGTTACATTTGGTGGATGAACACTGTCTCCATCAAAGTCCTGTAAGTAGTAGTATACACTAAATAATACACACACACTTGATGTAATGAATGGCTGAGGATTGACGATTGTGGTGATGAAAACAGACGTGGATCGTTCGATGATGGGGACACAGAGTATGATGAGATCAAACGGCCAATAGCGTACAAGAGGATGTTGAGGACATTTGGAGATTGGGTGGACCATAACATTGATCCTTTAAGTACAACTGTTTTCTTCATGAGCATGTCTCCTCTTCACATCAAGTAATCACTTTCTCCCATCCACAAAACTCCTTTTTATCTAATAATGGTTATATTTGATTGTTATTTGTGTTCTGTTTTTAGGAGCTTAGATTGGGATAATCCTGACGGTATAAAGTGTGCTTTAGAGACAACACCGATCTCAAACATGTCTTTCATCGTAAACACGGACCACCTTCAGTATTCTGAAGTGGGGACAGATTACAGACTGTTTTCGGCTGTGGAAAACGTCACACGGTCTCTCAAAGTTCCAATTCATTTCCTCAACATCACGGCATTGTCCGAGTATCGTAAAGATGCACATACTTCGGTTTACACGATCAAGCAAGGTAAATTGCTGACGAGGGAGCAGCAAGCCGATCCAGACAATTTTGCTGATTGCATCCATTGGTGCTTACCGGGCCTCCCTGATACTTGGAATGAGTTTCTCTATACACACATTGTTTTTCAAAGATGAAATTATTTGGATTCTTTGAGCCTCTTTTTTTTTGGTTATTTCGAAATTCTTGTGATGTATATAGTGAGAGCCAAGTGTGCTATAGATTGTTTTGTGAATTAGGCTAATTTTTTTGTTGAATAAAGTGTACATTTACACAGGGAACATGAATATTATAGTTACAATACATGACAAGATTAGTAGGTGTGTTTTATCAGCTCCATGATTGTAAAATATGTTGAATTAGTTGAAGTTAATAAACCAACTACGACCCAACAGTCATAGTTGTCATACAATTATTCTCATATCTCCAGAAACCAAACATAACGATATGAAACAAATCGATGGCAGAGCTAGGAAAAGTTACCTTCCTCTGCTCTACTTTGCAGTCATTCTTCTTCCTGTGTTCCTTCTCGGATGCTATCTGTACAACGAGAAGCAGCTGAGGATTGGCCAGTTTCAGGAATTCAAGACACATAACATGCAAGAACACATCAGTCCACCACAACAAAGCAAAGAAGATAAAGACAAGAAGACTGACCTGGTTCCATTGGAGATCTGTGATGTTTTCACTGGTAAATGGGTTCTTGATAACGTCACGCATCCTTTATACAAAGAAGATGAATGTGAGTTTCTCTCAGAATGGGTGGCATGTACGAGAAACGGGAGGCCAGACTCTAAGTACCAGAAATGGAGATGGCAGCCTCGAGATTGCTCTCTGCCAAGGTCATTTCCACCTTTCTGAGAACAAAGATAAGCAGAATGATTAAACACTCTACTTCTCTCAATAGAATTTCTTTCTTTGGTGTTCTAGGTTTGACGGAAAGGTGCTGCTAGAAAAACTCAGGGGGAAGAAACTGATGTTCGTTGGTGATTCAATACATTACAATCAGTGGCAATCCATGGTTTGTATGGTTCAATCCGTGATTCCCTCAGGAAACAAGACCTTAAAACACACAGCACAAATGTCCATCTTCAACATAAAGGTCTTTAAGACTATATCTTATATGCACAAAAAGATAATAATCCAAGACTTACCTTCACTAGTAATTTGAATGAATTTGTAGGAGGAGTACAATACAACCATAGCATTTTACTGGGCACCTTTCCTAGTCGAATCAAACGCTGATCCTCCAGACAAGCGAGACGGGAAGACAGAACCAGTAATCATGCCGCAATCAATCTCGAAACATGGTGAGAACTGGAAATACGCAGACTACCTTGTATTCAACACATACATATGGTGGACTAGACATTCCAAGATCAAAACTCTGTAAGTGATAGATAGTCTCTAGCTCACTCTCTCTACCATGTTCCAAACTTTCAAATTTGCCAATCTTGATAAAAAGCTTTCTACTTTGATGCTGCTTAAAAGAAAACAAGGATCTTTCCGCAAAAACGACTCAAAAGAAGACTATGAAGAAACCGGAATCTATATTGGATACAAACAAGTGTTATCAACATGGACAAACTGGCTAAAACAAAACATTAACCCAAATCAAACATCTATCTTCTTCAGCAGCATGTCACCAACTCATATCAGGTACTATATAAATCATCAACCCCCACCCTCATAACAAAAAAAAAATCAAAACTTTGCAAAAGACTGATCCTTTTTTTCAATTTGCAAACAGGAGTTCAGATTGGGGATCCAATGAAGGAAGCAAATGTGAAAGAGAGACAGAGCCAATACTAAACATGTCAAGAAGACCAATAGATGTTGGAACAAATCGAAGACTTTACGAAATCGCAGTGAATGCGACTAAATCAACAACAGTGCCGATACGTTTCCTCGACATAACGAAGATGTCAGAGTATAGAAAAGATGGGCATACCTCATTTTATGGTTCTAGAACTGGGAAGCTCATAACAACGGAGCAGAGATTGGATCCGAGAACTTTTGCTGATTGTTATCATTGGTGTCTTCCGGGATTGCCTGATACATGGAATGAGTTGCTCTCTCTGTATATTATCTACAAAAGTTAATATTTTTTTCAATTGAAATGTGAGAATTTGCTAAAACACCAGATCCCGACAAAAGTAACCGGAGAAGATGGGAGAACGACGGCGAAGAGATCAAGAGATAACTCTCCGAACCGGTTAGTTAATAACCAACTAACCGGTTTTAATAAAGGGGAAAATCGGTTTAGTCCTGAGTAAGACTTCTGCTGAACTGGTTGAGTATTTTTTTTTCATACTACTCTGGTCAGCAAACGTTATCGGGGATAGTCAACATTTGCGGTTACGCATTTAAATACCAAACCATAGAAACCGTTTATGTGTGATTTCTACGACGCATTAAACTGTTCAGGAAAACAAAATTGAACGTTTCTTATTTTTTCCTAAAAGAGAAGTTTTCTTATCCAAAAAAGTTTGTGACAATCTTCTTTATCCATTTAATAACATTGAAATATTGACACTTACATTTAAAATTATTTCAATGCATACTGTCACCACAATTTGACAAATTCTAGTCGCAAATAGACCTAAGAATTTGTGTCTTTCTTTTTCTTTCAAATAAAGAAAAAGAGCACAACTTGTAGTTTTCTTTCGAAGTTTCATATTTCTCACTTTCAACTGGCACTAGTACCTATGTTGAGTATCCCACAATCTTTAACTTACTATTAAAGACGAGACAAAACATTGGCTACCGGAAAACAAACGAAACAACTTTTACGTAGACGAAAAAGTACACATGGCCATCATCATCCCGCAAAATAAACAAAGAACTTACGTACGACAGGAAACTAAACATAACGTACGTATAACTAGATGGAAAGTTTATAAACCGGATTATAATATTACAACCGTGGGAAGCTTCGATTTAATTAGGTCTTGGTCCTGAATTTGGATTCGTCTATCTCGACTCCTTCATCCTCAGCGTTTTCCCCACCAGGCTTGTCTCCAGTGCTAAGTCCGCCTTTGCGTCCCATCTCCTGATATCCTTCAGTTCCTAACTGCTCCTTCCGAGTTTTCCCTCCTCGGCTCCTCCCTTCATGAATTAATAGGATTCCACGAACATTATAATATCATGACTATACTTCATATACATACAAAGAAAATATTAAATAGAGGAGATAGAAAGACCTTCAGCGAGATGTTGTTGAGCTTCGAAGCTTTTGCCTCCGGTGCCACCTGGTACAACAGTCTCTCCCTTCTTTGCCCTCTCGTCCAGCTGCTTCTTCTCTTGATGAGACGCCATTGCACTATACTTACTTAAAAACACAAGTTTATTTAAACGCTAGAAAAACCAAACAAACTCGCAAGGACTTTGATGATGATGATAGGAAGAAAGGCTCGAGGAGCTTGATCTATAAATAGGGTTTCGATTTTTTTTTGGAGGTCGTTTTGCTTGTGTTGCAACGTAGATATTCGACGTGGTGAATCAGGGACAATCGGTACGTCATACGTGTGCTCTTCTTTGCTGCTGACATGCCACGAGTCTGTATTTATTAGCTGACGTATACTTTGAACGTGATAGTGCCGTGCTTCTTCGCCGCGTGGCCTATAACTATACCCCCGATGTTATTTTTATTTATTCATATTCATAAATTCTTTCAATCATTTGACTATACTGTATGAAAGTAAATATGAGCACCTGCAGAAGAACTTGATAACCTTGACGTATATGGACAGGACAATGGATGGGTTTCATGATTGGAACGCTAGGAGTCGATCGTTGAATTTGTGCCTTGTGGTTAGGTGTACGTATAAATTGTTGGTCAAAACTCGTTGACGTTAGGTGGTCCATTCATCATGTTCAGTTCCCGATCAAATTGATTAGATACGTTCATAGAGTTCAATCAAATTCATATGCAAATTTTCCCTTTTAAAAATAATATTTAAATTTGAAGGCGCAGTCTTATTTTTGAAAAATGAAAAAATAAATGAAAGAGAGAATATTTTTGTCAACTTCAAAAGGGTTGAATCTTAATTCAAGAATCTAACAACTAAATCTTTTTTTTTCTTAAATCTTTGATTTTGCAACACCTTATTCCTTTCGGTCATTTTTATTCAATAAGATGAACTTGCACGTTAGAAGTTGATCCGAACCATGCAATCAAATTTTCTAAGGAAATTTAAACATTTTGCTTGCAATAGTAGGTAGTCAATAAAGGATTATTAGTGATTTTAAAAACAATCGACCAATACTTTTTTTGTGCTTGTGTGTCTTGTACACATTTAGAAATTAGAATGATAGAGATTCTAATATGACTGCATACATGAAAGAGTAAGGAACAACTTGTATTTAACTGATTTTCTGTGGCATTCCCTATTGCTTGTAGCATATTTTGATGTAAATAAGTAAATTTAGCTTGTCTCAAACGGTTAACAATGTCTATTAGCTAAACGTTTTAGTGTTGTATTGTGAAAAAAAAAACTATAATTTGCCAAGTCAAAAAAGGGAAGTTAATTACTTGTGTTCCTATGACGAGTTAGGGTCAATTGTTCCCCCACACCAAATCCATCTATACATCATTAATACGAGCACACTTGCGTAGCAGCGTCTGATATGATGCCTTAAGTTGATTAAAAGAAAAGAACAATTGTTCCTCTTTCCTTAAAATGAATACAATACATTTTGCCAGGTCTACAGAAAATAATTGACTTTTTCTTATGACGTTTGAAAACTTTTCAGGATGAATTAATATTACAACCTTTATAAATAAATTCACGAAGCAATTTTGCAATAGACTAAAACAAACAAACTATAATATCTATTTAAGTATCATTTATATAAATACCAACACTCCTAAAGTACCATCCTATCAAACGTTTTGGAACCATTAGTTTACTTTTTCATATTTTTAAAAACTGAATTATCATCTATATACAGACTAACATTGACCAGATTATTATAAGTTTTCTACTTTCGAATTAAATTCAGTAATGAATGCAAAAATACTATACTGTATTAAGTTACAAGATTCTAATAAATCTGATACATGCATAATTGATCAGAGGTTTGGTATCAAGACCAGAATTGACTAGTTCCCTCATTCTTAGTACTAGTGGATCCTCGAAATATTTCACTTGACCGTAATAATTTTAAAATCAAGAAATGACACCGACGTCGTATTCAATGGACGGCAGCACAAAATATAGTTCACCACCACCGTTTAAAGTATAAAATATCACGTGATCAATCACCGAGTCCAACCTTCTCCTATTCAAATGTACACAAATCTCGTTAAGGCAATTTAATAAAAGCCAAAGAAAATGATAGAGACGAATGGGTTAATTTGGGCACCGACGTGAATTTGACTAAATTACGAGAGAGAGAGAGAGAGAGAGACTTGGTCGCGAAGGTGTTAATTAGCATGCAAGAGAGAGAAATAATCTTCGTTGACCATTGACCGAAAAACTTAGTCATATATAAAAATCCAAACCAACCGCCCACTATTATTCCCCTATTCACAAGTTCTTTGCTTCCCTCAGACGTAAACAACAAGAAATTATAAAAAAGCAACACACCAAGAACAACATTTATAAGAACAAGAAAAAAAAGAACCCTATTTTATTTTATTTTCGTATATGCAACTCTCTAGGAATCCGATCAAACAAACGAGAAACGGAGAGAAGGAGAAACACACCGACGATTTCAAGATGAAGAGATCTGTAGTCATGGCTCCGGAATCTCCCGTGTTCTTCCCACCTCCGCTTGTTTTCTCTCCTACGTCTGTCAGAACGCCGTCGTCTTCTCCTCGTTCAACACCACCGAAGCTGACGATGGTTGCTTGTCCTCCAAGGAAGCCTAGGGAGACTACGACCAATACTAATTCGGGTTCGGATCTTGAAACAGTGTTGAAAAGGAAACGGCCACCGATGCTTGACTTAACAGCGGCTCCTGCGGTTGTGTCATGGTGCAGTACGACGAGAGAGACGTCGGAGAGAGGCGTGGAGGTTGTTGAAGCAGAGGAAGATGGATACTACTCTGTATATTGTAAGAGAGGAAGACGCGGACCAATGGAAGACCGGTATGTCGCGGAGGTTGATCAAGACGACGACGGAGCTTATAAAAACGCTTTCTTTGGGGTATTTGATGGTCACGGTGGACCCAAGGCGGCGGAGTTCGCGGCGATGAATCTCCGGAACAATATCGAGGCGGCCATGGCAGCAGCGAGATCAGGAGGAGAATTTTGGTCGATGGAAAGAGCAATAAGGGAAGGTTACATTAAAACGGATGAGGATTTCTTGAAAGAAGGTTCGAGAGGAGGGACATGTTGTGTAACTGCTCTGATATCAAAAGGCGAGCTCGCGGTTTCGAATGCAGGAGACTGTCGGGCTGTTATGAGTCGTGGTGGAACCGCTGAAGCTCTCACTTCCGATCACAATCCTTCTCAAGCAAATGAGCTCAAACGGATTGAAGCACTGGTGAGTTTTATCTTTATATATGCATTTGATTTTGGTTAGTAGCATTGCATAATTGTGGAACTACATTAAGAATATTATTTTTTCATTAAATTATTGGAATCACTAAATGTATATATGAATGGAAAACGCAATTCCATAAAAAATTCGGTTGATAAATATTTGCAAATTTGAGAATCATTCTACCATGCATTTTGCGTTCAAATTATGTTTTAGTGCGGTTTGGTTTATTCTGTGTTTGATTGGGTCTGGTTTACTTACTTACTTGTGTGTGTGTGTGTGTGTAGGGTGGTTATGTTGACTGCTGCAATGGCGTTTGGAGAATTCAAGGGACACTAGCAGTCTCACGAGGAATTGGAGACCGGTATCTCAAGGAGTGGGTAATAGCCGAACCGGAAACCAGAACATTACGGATTAAACCGGAGTTTGAGTTCTTGATCTTAGCATCTGACGGCCTGTGGGACAAGGTAAGCATAACAAGAAATGAATGTTTATAAAGTTGACTATCTCTTTTTGGTCTATGAACTGAGTGTCAAAACGTTTTTTTTTTGTTTCTGGAACGTTATAGGTAACGAACCAAGAGGCGGTCGATGTGGTTCGATCATACTTCGTAGGCGTAGAGAATCCAAATACACTTTTGGCGTGCAAGAAACTAGCCGAACTATCATTTAAGAGAGGCTCTTTGGATGATATAAGTGTAATCATAATTCAGCTACAACATTTTCTTCCATAATTCATTAACATATACTAGTAGCATTTAGCTAAACTTAATTAATTTCATAATCATGTTTTAAAATTTTGATAATTTTGTTCAGTATTTTTGTAAATAAAGGTTTCAAACATAATTAATTTAGTATTAATACTCTAGAACTACAACCTGTCATATACAATCAACCATATTTGACAAACAAACATATGCATAACCATTATACACAGCATCTATGTCGTTGCTCATCTTACACACAGCTACCCACCTACCTTCCATAAATCGAACATCAACCATACCTGATTTTTTTATTCGCCTGCATACACATGAAATTTTCACATCTCAGCATCATCAAACAAACCACGATAGCAAATCAGATCACATGCTATCAGGTGATATTTGAGCTCTTGTATTGCTTCTTCAAGCGTCTCAACAGTCCGAACCCCCTTAATCCTTTCGCTGATCTTTGCTGCTCACCAAATGAAGGTAATGGATATAGTTTAGAGCAATCAAAGTCACTTCTTAGCTGCTCAAACCGTAACAACGTCATTTTCAGCTAAATTTAATTAATTTCATAATTAAGTCTTAAGATTTTGATCATTTTGATAATATTGTTCAATATTTAGCTAAATTTAATTAATTGCATATTTAGGTCTTAAGATTTTGATCTTTTTGATAATTTTGTTCAGTATTTTTGTAAATAAATGTTTCAAACATAATTAATTTAATATTAATGCTTTTAGACGTAATTAATTTAGTATTAATGCTCTTGGAACCTAATCTTTTGTAATGTTTTCAATGTTGTTTGTGTTTAGTGTTAAAAAAAACACAAATAGACAATCAACATAAGTAACAAAATAAATTGTGAATCATGAGTATGATAGATATATTTTCTAATGATCATATAAGATGAAATGCCTTACAACTCATAAAGCTTTTTGTAGAGATTCATTAACACATATTATTAGCTGAATCTGATTAATTTCATTAGGTCTACATTTATTAATAAATTTTGTTCGGTATTTTACATGTAAATAAAGGTTTTGGACATAATTATTGTTATTTAGGATATCAAGCTCCAAAAAATTTGGCATACGATTTGCTTCCGATAATATGAAGTTGGACCATTTAACCATTTTGACAATGTGAGACAAAATTAATATATCCATTCCATGATTATCATCACTTAGTGTACAATTTGTACTAAGTGACACAAATGAGATTTTTTTAATGGTATTTCACAAATGAAAAGATCATATTATAATTGTGGTTGAATTACTTTTTTTTTTTTTTAATCGATATTCAAACTTAATTGTAATAGCAAATCTAATACTGTTTTACCTAATTGTAATACCATATTAGCAGTATAATGATTTTTTTTTTGTGTGTTTTTTTACATCATATCAGACTACATACAATTCTACAATGAAATCTCCAATAAATAGCATTATCATCAACAAAAATTGCAATGTATGAAAAATACTTTAATTTTAGCATATAGCCATTAAAATTGATCAACCATTTAGACCAAGAAATTTTCACATTTACTATTTATTAAATTATAGTAATAGTCTCTTAGAAATATCGTTTGGATTATTTAAACATATATTTTTCCTAAGATTATTTAAATATATATATATTTTTTTTGTCGGCCAATTTTCCATTAGAATAAAAATATTTTACAATGTTTAGAGTTACATCTATTGAACCCAAGAGATAACATAAGAAAAACTCTTTGTTCTAGCTTCCCTAGCTAAAGTATCAGCTATTACATATATTTTTATTTTTTATTAATCAATTGGAATTTTTGAAAATATATATACACATTATCCTTTTGTTGAATGAAGGTTTTAAAAGCCCATTAATAATTTGGGCCATAAATAAAGGTTTAGTCAGTGAGAAGGCGTTCGTCCGACTCAAACTTCTATTCGTTTAGTCGTCTGTTTCAGACTAAACCCTAAGAAAAAAAATGGCGGACGGTGACGGCGGCGCGACCACCACCGTCGCTCTAAGAATCCCTCCTAGTCACAACCGTTGCGATTTAATCAAAGAGGGTGTATTAGACTCAATCAGCTATCTCCCTGATGAGATCCTCCAACATATCCTCTCTTTTATTCCGACCAGATTCGCCATCAGAACCACAGTCTTGTCCAGACGTTGGAGGCACGTATGGTCCAATACACCTTGTCTCTCCTTCGATATACATAAACTGAACGCTGATTCGATCAACAAAACCCTAGATTGCTACAGGGCTCAAAGGATGATGAGCTTAATGCTCTATACCAGCGTGTTCGACAATCTTGATTGCATTGACAGATGGATAGAGTTTGCCGTGTCCAGGAAGGTACAGGATCTGTCGCTAAAAATCATTCCTCGTATCTCTTACACTTCTTACGTGATTCCTGATTCGTTCTACACCAACTCTTCGCTAAAAGAACTCAGCCTTGAGTTAAGTTTGGATATTTTGATTCCGAGATGCCCCGTTTCTTGGACGTCACTTAAGAGCCTTTCATTGAATTCTCGTAACCTCTCTGATGAATCCGTTGCTAACATTTTATCCGGTTGTCCGGTTCTTGAATCCTTAACGTTTTCTTTCTGCCATGAACTGAGAGTTCTTGGATGTACATCGCAATAGTTCTGGTGCAGGGCCAACTCAGATTGTGGCACCACATATCCATGTTCTCGCTCTCAAGTTGACGAATGCGTTGCCGTGTTTTTTAGTTGATGTCTCGTCTTTAAAAGAAGCTAAGCTAGAGATAAGCTTTTGTAAAGGTGAAAACCTCAATGCTGGGGCTCTTCAATCCATGGCTCTAGAGATGTTAGAGAAGTTGCAGGATGTAGAGAAGCTTATTCTTAGGGAAAACTTTCTTAAGGTTTGTTTCTTAAGTATTAGTTAATACTTTTCATTAGGCTTTAGTTTTTAAATAAGTCTATTGTTGTCTGCACGCTAGATAGATGTGAGCGTTCTTGGTATTCACTATTTTTGTCTTTGCTTTTTGTTAGATTTTATCTCGTGCAGAGCTCCGAGATGTTCCTTTCCCCAAGTTCATGGTCAAAGATTTGATACTTGTGACAAGGATCTCTCACTATGTAATTCCTGGTATAGTGAGGTTGCTACAAAACTCTCCCCACTTAAAGAAGCTAACAGTACACACAATGAATATTCGCAATCGCAGCAGCATACTGGTATGTTCACAATTACCCTCTTTTATTTCCCCTTCACCATTCAAAACTATTGCCTAGTTTTGAATAATCAAATTAAGAACCATATCCTCTCACTTTGTGTTTGTATAATCCGAGATATTGACAATATGTACAGGAGAGCTTCCTTGACACATATTGGGATGGATTGAATGTGGATCAACGTTGGAGCTGGGAAGCAAGGGTCTTTAGAAACATTTTCGATAGGAATGTAGAGTCCAATGACGTGGATAAGTTTATGGAGCTTATGCTTAAAACCACGAAGACAGTAGAGAAGATGGTCGTAACTCGTAAGATTGGAACGTTACCTTGAAGGAAGAGATTTTGAAGAATTGCTTCCGATGGTTCCAATGCTTTTCCACCACAACAATGTCTCCATCGTGCTTAGCTCAACCAAACCGAAACAAAGGGTTGTCTTCAATCTTACTGGACCTTTTACTTCTAGATGAAAACTTTTCTCAAAATAGAGTTTGCAGGTGAACTGGAATTGTCTAAACAGTTGAGCGAGTAATCCAGAATAAGCTCATGGTTTTTTCACTAGAAGACTTTTGTAGTGGATCAAATAATATACACATGTTAAACTTAAAGTCACGCCTCTTTACATTGTCTAATGCATTTGCATATATCTAACCAAAATGGAAATAAAGCGTGGGCAACGAGGCCAAGACCCAAGAGAGAGTACAAGTATTTAGTATCGTAACCAGTTAACCAAAAATTTAGCATTATAGTCGGCGAAATTAAGGAGGAGAAATGTATTGGGTTTGTAATTGTTTAATTTGGGCTTTTAGAACCCAATAATATTTGTAAGGAGGATACTTGTAAGTTACTGTTTAACACCTAGGTTTACGGAATAATATTGAAAATCAAATTTATGAGTTCATAACTTACGATGGCTGACAACGTCGGAAACGGAGACAGCGCCACCACTTCCTCTGTAAGATGCCCTAGAAATTATTTCGCTCACCGCCGCCGCAAAATCAAACGAGGAAGAGTTCCAAGGGATGATATAGACTTAATCAGCTCTTTGCCTGATGAGATCCTCCAAGTGATCATCTCCTTCATCTCGACCAAGTTGGCAATCACAACTTCCGTCTTGTCCAAAAGATGGAGACATGTATGGTGCGACACACCTTCCCTTTCCTTCTCCGATGACTGTAATCTGGACCCTAGTTCCGTAGACAAAATCCTATCTCTTTTTTTTTTTTTTTTTTTTTTTTTTTTTTTTTTTT
>NC_025690.1:21997234-22024318 GCF_000633955.1 Camelina sativa
CCGAAACGTGGAGAATCTGTGGTTGGAGCACCGTCTTCATAATATTCCTGGTTTCTTTTATAACAATTCCTCTGTCAAGCAACTTTACGTTAAGTCAAAACATGCTTGTATCAATCCCAGATGCTCTGTGTCTTGGACATCTTTGAAGATCCTGACATTGGATGGTTGCAACCTTAAGGATAAATCCTTTGCTAAGATTATCTCTGGTTCTCCCCTTCTCGAAACCTTAAGGTTGTATCACTGCGATGAACTCCATCATCTTGATCTCAGCAAATCACCGCGTCTGAAAACATTAGAAATAGATAGCAAGGTTTGGCTTAAGGGGACAAGGATTGACGCACCACATCTCCATTATCTCAGATTAAGATTGACAGACTCTATGTTTCCATATACATTAGTTGATGTCTCGTCTTTAACCGAAGCTGAAATACATACTGATGCGTCGTCTGACCCAATTAAAATAGTTGATCATTGTCTTCAAACCCTAGAGAAGTTGCAGAATGTGGAGAAGCTTACTTTTGGGGAAAGATTTCTCAAGGTATGTTTTAGTGTTTTCAAGTGTCATATGGATGGATTTAATATTGCCTCCAACTTACGTAACAAGTTGGTTGCAAACTCTCCACTTTTATCATATGGATGACTTTAAGTTATTTAAGTCTATATGTTGTTTGTATTCTCTATAAATGTTGTCTCGGTAAAAAATTAAACTGTTGTCTTGATGTGATGTGCTTTATCCCCATTTTTTTTTTCCTTGAGATGTGCGTTTTGATATTCAATATCTGTCTTTTGCTTTCTGGTAGATTTTATCTCGAGCCGAGCTCCTTGGTTATCCATCCCCGAAGTTCAAGGCTAAAGTTTTGACGCTTAATAAGACAACAATCTCTCAATATGTTATTTCTGGTGTAGTAAGATTGCTACAACACTCACCTGAATTAAAGAAGCTAACCCTACGCACAATGGATTGTGACGCCATACGGGTATTCAATTCTTTTGCCAGAGTTTTAATAATCCAAAAACCATATTAATATATCCATCTCACTTTGAGATTGTAGAATCTGAGAATATGGATAATCTATTTGCATATAATGAAATCTTTTATGTTGTATATAGGGGTATGTTGACAACTACTTAGATTCGTATACTTGGATTCCGTATCAATGCTCCGAATCGTGGGTCTTTGGAGACGTTAAATCTAGAGATGTAGAGACAGAGCATGTGGCTCTGTTCATGGAACTTGTGCTTAAAACCACAAAGACACTAGAGAAGATGGTAATAAGGTTGGGACCTTATCGTAGCGAAAGAGGTGTTGAAGAGTTGCGTCAGATGGTTCCAATGCTTTCCCACGACAACGACGTCTCAATTGTGCTCATCGCAACCAAAAGATGGATTAGAGAGTCGTCTAAGTGGTGATTTTAGTATATATTACGTCCAAAATCCGAATCAGATAGACTAACATTTTACATAAAATTAACATTTTTAATATAACTGTAGATGAAAAAAAAATCCTTTATTTTCTAGGATTATATGTTGGAATTTGGAAATAATCATATGACGCGACATTGTTGAATTTGAACATTGAAGACTGTTTTCGGTAAACCTCAACGTATATAAGCTGAATCATCTCTCGAATGAATTTTAGTATATTTTGTTGTTCTTCTGTGTCGGATCGGATATCCGTAAAATATTACTCGAAACCTCAAGACAAGAGAGAAAGTAACTCCAATTGATCAATTACAAAGTTCTTACTTACATATTTGAAGAAAATATTCAAAGTCAACAATGTATTAAGAAGAAAGTTTTCAACTACTAGTAGTATTAAAAATGAGATTTGATGTAAAATATTTCACTTAGTCACTCTTTTGACTACTTAGACTCTCTAATCCATCTTTTGGTTGCGATGAGCACAATTGAGACGTCGTTTTCGTGGGAAAGCATTGGAACCATCTGACGCAACTCTTCAACACCTCTTGAGTAACGATAAGGTCCCAACCTTACAACCATCTTATCACCAACCTTACAACCATCTTATCAAGTGTCTTTGTGGTTTTAAGCACAAGTTCCATGAACAAAGAGCCACATGCTTTGTCTGTACATCTCTAGTAGCCGAGGCCTACAGCTTCTTTTCTCCATTCGAGATCATATATTATCATAAAGGTCTGAGATCCTCCACTATACATACTAACGTTACTTACCACATTCTAGAAAGTGATACTTTCATGCATTTTACAGACATAAAGTTGGTTCCTATCCTATGGCTTAGGGAAACAAAAGGACGCCTCCAGGACCATATATAGTGCTTAAATGGATGCATGGTTAGATCTCACTGCCTCATTTCATCCATTAAATGCTAAAGCTCTTATAACAAAAGTGGTATTTTATTTTCAGCTACTTGTGAAGTCGGTGGACAATGCAGAGTCAGAGTGTATCAAGTTTCAACATAAACAAGGAGAACGAACACGAAAAACAAAATAAATACAAAACCACTTAGCAGTCCAAACGCATAAAACAACACTGAAGTCTGAAGACGATTAAATAGTTTATCATCATCTCATCCTAATTTTCAGATGGATCTTGCCATTCCGAACGCGAACGCTTAAAACGCTCAAAGGGTAATATATCAAACGGGGAAAGGGAACGGGACAAGCGCCCATTGGGACGTGAGTAGCCCAACGAGGGTTGCAATAGCGTTTCATCATGTCTTCTTTCCTTCTTAAAAGGGGCCAGAGCATCAAGGAGGATCAAGTTTCCTGTACGCTCACTGATGAGTCTTCTAACTATAGCTCTTCGTTCAACATGCTCTCTAATCCCCCAAATTGCCAAGCGAAAAGGTATGTAGAAAGTTGCGCTTTTGGCGGCGTTGAGTCTCTCACTCGGCGGCTCCACGTCTTCATTACTAGCTTCTACCGCCACTTTCACAATCTTCAACTTGGACAAGTCGCTGTCTCTGAGCAACCTATCCTTTGAACAAAGTAAAAGTTCCACATATAGGCGAATCCAGTCAGTGTCTAGCAACTCTGATTCCTCCATCTGCAAAAGCAATAGAAACATATCATCAATCACACTACAAAATTATTTGTGCATGCGAAAAAACTAATATAAATTCAAAGGTGATGAGATGTTGCTTTATCGTTAAGGTTCTTACTATGTGAAATCGGTTTGTATCATTGAAAGCATCCTCTGAAGGCCACGCAGACAATCCATCGTCATCGTGTAAATCATGAAGCACTCTGTCGGCTTTCAGGTCATCTTGAAGCGGGAGCGGCTCCATGGTCCCTAAGAAAAAAAAATTATTAAATAGCAAAAGCGAGATTTTATAATCGACAACACAAAAAAAAAAAAAAAAAAAAAAAAAAAAAAAAAAAAATTGAACAAAAAGCAGAACAAGTCATACCTTTAGGTCTAGCAACAGAGACAATCAAATTTAAACGGTGAAGCCAATTTTGGTCAACTTTAACCTGGAAGGTTAGCACGGAGCCACTAGCTGGATCGGAAGCGACCAAAGTAATGTAGTAAGAGGACAAGGCGTTCATCAACTTGTTGTATTTGATTAGGTGATCGAGATGAAAGTTTGTCCCCTTCAAGATATTATAACGATGAAGCCCCAACTTAGCGTAGAGGTCGACACGATATTCATGCTGAAACATACTTCCTTCACACTTGACGACCTTCAGTACAAGGGTCCCTTGTGGTGCAGAGATACCCTCGACATCGAACCCCTAAATAAGACCCATCAGCGAATAATAAATCAGTTACATAGTAATTATAACAGACCCACCGAAGAGTGTGAGATTAGATCTAGGGTATAGTCATCATGCTCCGACATCAACCTAGCTCTATAAACAATAAGAAGATGAAATCAAAATTTACCTCGGATTCACCCACTTGACGCCAGTACTCCATCCCCCCACGGACAAACGCATCCGCTTCTTCAATCCAAGATGATGAAGACGTCATGTTTTTTTTTCCTCTTTCTTGCCGCGGTTGTTTTGGGGGAATGCTTTTTCCTTTATCGACATATATATATATATATATATATATCCCACCATCCCAAGGATTCATTTGTGGGCTTCAGTTGGGCCTTCTAAACCCAAAATATATAAATAATATTGTTGCAACTCTTTTTGAATAAATTGTAAAACTACCAAATATTGGATCTTAGCAACAATACTCAAAATTGTACAAAATTATCAAGAAATAGTACAAAATTGTTGAGGTTACTGCTCAAACCGGTCGAGTCTTTTCTACCAATTCCCATTTATTTTCTATGTTCATGCTACTTTGCCACTTTGGTCAGCATTAAACTGTTTAGGAAAAACTAATTTGAACAATTGTGAGAGAAGCTTTCTAGGAAACAATTGTGATAATCTTCTTTATTTTTTAATAACATTGAAATAGGACAGTAATATTTAAAATTATTTCAACGCCTATACACCACAATTTAACATAAAATTTAGTCGCAAATAGAGCTATATATATCGAAGAATTTGTGTCTTCTTCTAAATAAATTAAATTATTAACTCAACATGTTGTTATACTAAATAAAGCTGCTATATCAATTAAGAGACTTTTTTTTTTTTTTTCTATATAATTGAATGGCAATATGTTACTTAAAACATTTTCAACGTTCGTTACACTGAAGATAGCTAATGAAAAGATTAAAATAATATATCTTAAAACATAAAAAAAACCAACAATAAAAATAAAATAATTAAATCGACAAATAATATTTATATCATTATCAACTACGCAATATGTCGTCGGGATCCGGAAAAAACTTCACAAGTTCATCTGGAATCTTAATTATTGAGTGTATCAACTCCGAATAGTTCCTTTAATGCATCAACACATACCAACTATTTTGATATTTTAAAAAATATATATTAACTATATATAAAATACACATGCAATTAATAATATATGTTTTGAAAAAATAATCTAAAAATATTTATGAATTGTACAAAACACCCTCGATATTTAAAAATATTCAATGCAAATTAAAAATTGTAGTATATTTGTGAAATAATTAAAATAAAATTTATACTTTGTTCTTGAAAATAATGTTTTGTAATAAAAACTACTTCAATATATACCACTATATATTTTTTCTTAATTAGCATACAACTTTTTTTTGTCTCGAAAACCGTTTGTCTTAAAAAAAATAGTTGAATCTGATATAAGTGTTGTGGATAAATTTCTATAATTCTATAAGTGTTGTGGATAAATTTCTATATTAGAATTATAGAATATTTTATTAATAATAAAAATGCAACTAAATTGATGATATTTTGTATATTAGTTGATGATATATGAATTATATATATATATATATTATGCAATTCATATAAAATTTTAATCACATATAATTTGTATGTAAATTGATGATAAATATATATATATATATATATATATATATATTTAATATGTGAAGGTTTATGATTTCATTTGACATAAAATTTGTTTTTTGTTTTTCCTCAAATAGAACTTATATTAATTCGAGATTGGTCAATACCAAAGCCAAGGTGGCTGAGTTACATAATCAGAATAAAAAATCGTATTAGTCACAATCAAATTTTGCTAAACTATGAGCCATACCATTACATTGTCTAATGCATTTACTTATAACAAGTACTGTATTGTATTATCGCGACCAGTTAAATTAACTTAAATTTCAGAAAATAAATCAGCAATTAAAAATGTTTTTAACACTGTAATTAAAAAATAGCCCAAAGTTTAGCAATATGGTCTACGAAGTTACGGAGATGAAGTATTGGTATTTGTAATGTTTAATGTGGGCTTTTGGAACCCGTTAATAATTTGGGATACTTGTAAGTTAAAAAATTGCAAATTATCAGTTGATAACCTACGACAAGCAGTTCATCAACATGTTAAATTTGATTAGATGGTCGAGATGAAAATTTGTCCCCTTTAAGATATGATAACGATGAAGCCCCAATTTAGCGTAGAGGTCGACACGATAATCAAACTTAAACATACTTCCTTCACAGTTGACGACCTTCAGTCCAATGGTCCCTGTGGTGCTAAGATACCCTCGACATCGAACCCATAAATAAGACCCATCAGCAAATAATCAATCAGTTATATATAGTAATTATAACAGACCCTAGAAGCAACGTAAGTGTGAGATTAGATCTAGGGTATAGTCATCAGCTCCGACATCAACCTAGCTCTATTATCAATAAGAAAACGAAATCAAGAATTACCTCGGATTCACTCACTTGACGCCAGTACTCCCTCCCCCCACGGACAAACGCCTCCGCTTCTTCAATCCAAGATGATGAAGACGTACGGACAATCTCTAGTTTTGCATATACCCTAGTTGATGTCTCGTCTTTAACCAAAGCTGAACTAGACATCGACTCTGGCTCACTTGAACAAGCAAACGTTGCTTATCTTAAAACCATTGTGCTAAAGATGCTAGAGAAGTTGCAGAATGTGGAGAAGCTTACTTTTTGTGGAAACTTTCTTAAGGTATGTTTTCGTGTGTGTATTCAATTGTGTCATATGGATTATGGATTTTATATTGCCTCCAACTTACTTTACCAATGTAGAATGATTTGGTTGCACTGTCCACTTTCATCTATTGATGTCCTTCATCCCCAATTTTTTTCTTGCGATCTGTTGATATTTTGCTTTTTGTTAGGCTTTATCTCTTGCCGATCGCCATTGTTATTCTTTTCCGAAGTTGAAGGTTAAAGTTTTGACGCTTAAGACAACCATCTCTGACTATGTTACTTCTGGTATAGAAAGAGTGCTACAACACTCACCTGAACTAAAGAAGCTAACCCTACGCACAATGGATTGTGACCCCATCACAGAGGTATTTAATTTTTTGCATAAAATCTATTTAACCATGTCATTCTCACTTTGAGATTATAGAATCTGAGAATATGGATAATCTATTTGCATATAATGAAATCTTTTTTTTTTTTTTGGTTGCATATAGTTGTTTCGCTCGAATCCGGATCAATTAACCCTGGAAGCGAGGGTCCTTGTAGAAGAGATGTACCCTAGAGATGAAGAGACAAAGCATGTGGCTTCGTTCATGGAACTTGTGCTTAAAACCACAAAGACACTTGAGAAGATGGTTGTAAGGTTGGGACCTTATCGTTACACAAGACGTTTTAGAGACTTGCGTCAGATGGTTTCAATGCTTTCCCACGACAACGACGTCTCAATTGTGCTCATGGCAACCAAAAGATGGATTAAAGTGTCTAGGTGGTCAAAAACCAACATTGAATATTGAAAAATTTCTTCTTAATAATACATTGTTGAATTTGAATTTGTAAATAAGAACTTTGTCACAGCGAATACATGTTGCGTTCTATCTGAAAAAAGTGTATTTTGATTTGGATGGAAGGACAGTCGCATCAATTTTGGGAGTTATCCCCATAATGTTTAACTAATCAAAAGATAAAGGGAACAAATATAATTTACTCATAGTTTCGGGTGTTTTCTACAATATTCAGAAACACAATTAAACAAAACTTTTCTGAATTGCGTTTTTTTTTTTTTTTTTTGCTCAGCGATCTGCTTCCATGGCGATCTGCTTCATTCTCTATAGACTCCTCACGATCCTCTTCGCCGTATCTCTAAGTTTATCTCTTTACGTCATCAATGCAAGAAAGAGCAGGAAACGTGCGGTGGGATTCTTCCATCCGTACACGAACGACGGCGGCGGCGGCGAGAGAGTGCTCTGGTGTGCAGTCAAAGCCATCCAAGAGGAGACTCCCGATCTTGACTGTGTCATCTTCACCGGAGATCATGACTCTTCTTCTGAGAGCTTAGCTCGCCGCGCCGTTGATCGATTCGGTGTTCACCTTCAAACTCCTCCTAAGGTCCCATCACTCCTAAAGTTTAAACCTTTAATAATTCAACACTCCTAAAGTTTAAATCTTTAATTCAATTTGAATTGGTTCTGATAACACAGAACCTCTTAAGATTTGAGGGCAAGTTTGAATTTTGCATAGGATTAGTTTTGATGCAATTTTTATTTTTGGTTTTGTTGTTTTGATGTTGTTGGGCACAGGTGATTCATCTAAGCAAAAGGAAATGGATTGAAGAGAGGACTTACCCACGTTTCACAATGATAGGTCAGAGTCTTGGTTCGGTTTACTTAGCGTGGGAAGCTTTACGCAAGTTCACTCCTTTGTATTTCCTTGACACTAGTGGATATGCTTTTACATATCCTCTTGCTCGGATCTTTGGTTGTAAAGTTGTTTGCTATACTCATTATCCAACTATTAGTTTGGATATGATTTCACGTGTTCGTCAGAGGAACTCTATGTATAACAATGATGCGTCCATTGCTAAGAGGTGATTTGGTTATCTCCTTTGCTTATTTGGTGTTTTTTCTTTGTTTAGTGTAATTCCTGTCGGCTAATGATATAATGTTGTCTTTTTGTTTTGTGTAGCAATTGGTTATCTACTGGCAAATTAGTTTATTACAAAGCCTTTAGCTGGTTGTATGGGATGGTTGGCTCGTGTACTCATCTAGCTATGGTCAACTCTTCGTGGACAAAGTCCCATATCGAAGTGCTTTGGAGAATCCCAAAACGGATTACACGGGTCTACCCGCCCTGTGATACTTCTGGACTTCAGGTAATATAACCTTTAGACAGCTCGAATCTTATGATTTCTATCTCTCTTCTGGTTATATCTTACTCAGTAGACATCATGGGCTTATTGCAGGTGTTTCCTCTTCAACGATCATCTGATCCTCCTAAAATCATATCCGTTGCTCAATTTCGTCCTGAGAAGGTGAGGGATTCAGTATTTGACTTATAAGAATATTGTACTATTTTATTGATGGTTCACATTCCAAAGCTCGAAAGAGTCGTCCAGCTTACTCAATTATAGTCTTGTACCAGGCTCATATGCTTCAGCTTGAGGCCTTTGCACTAGCCTTGGAGAAATTAGATGGAGACGTCTCTAGACCTAAGCTCCAATTTGTTGGAAGTTGTAGAAACAGTTCAGATGAAGAGCGTCTGCAGAAACTGAAAGACAGAGCAGTTGAACTAAAAGTGGATAAAGACGTGGAATTCTATAAAAATGCCATGTACAGGTATTTTGCTCAAAGCTCTTTACGGCATTCTCTATTTTTAAACTTAGTGTCTTGCAATACTCATAGCTTCCATGATTCTTAGTTGTTGGTTTCTGGTTGCAGTGAACTAGTGGAACTACTAGGAAGTGCAGTTGCAGGAATGCATGGGATGATAGATGAACACTTTGGGATTAGCGTTGTTGAGTACATGGCTGCTGGTGCGATCCCAATAGGTAAGACTTAAAAAGGCTTGTTTATGTGATTTTTATCTCAACAAATTCAGTTACTCTCGCAGTTTCATAGTATGGCTCCTCTGTTTTGTAATATTGGTGTAGCTCACAACTCAGCTGGACCTAAAATGGACATTGTGTTGGAAGAAGACCGACAAAGAACCGGGTTTCTTGCTGAGACCGTGGAGGAATACGCCGAAGCGATCCTTGAGGTTGTGAAGATGAAAGAAACAGAGAGGCTTAAGATGGCTGAATCTGCTAGAAAACGAGCGACAAGATTCTCTGAACAACGGTTTTGTGAGGACTTCAAAACTGCAATTCGACCCATTTTCCACGGTGCTATCAAATGACAATCTTAAAACCTTCAAAATCTGCTTATTGCACTTGCTTTTAAAACGCACAAGACAAGCTAGGTTATACCTTTTGTCCTCTCGTTATAGTTTTTGTTTCTGATTAAAAGTCTGACATAGAAGTTGTGAGTTGTGACATGTAAAAACTTTGCTTTTTCTTTAGTACACACACATTCAGAAAACACCTCTTTCAACTTTTGTCAATAATTAGTACTCCTTCCAAGTTTCAACTAAAATATGTTATATAGTATCAATATGAAAATCTTGCACTACAAAAAGTTCAATAGATTACTTAAATTATTCTCCGGATCTACTATGTGTAATAAACAGTGTCTACGCAAACACTTTCTTTATCATAAAATTTTGACAGAATTGTTCTTTTCTAACTATTTTTTAAAAAACATCCAAATCCCCAATATTTCCCTTTAAATTATCCAAATTATAAATGACGGAAGACAAGTCTTCATTGTCGGTCAAGATTAAAAAGATGTTATATACGACGAAAACGAAAAAGAAACTAAGAAGGTACTACTACTCGATTGCTTGATATGATTACCACTTAGCATTTTACCAAGATGGCACCGAACAGAATCTTATTATGTCCATCGTTGAATAATCTTTACTTAGGATTCTCACCGTACCACTGAATGTTCAACAGTGTTACACTTGTTACTTGAGATGCTTTGGTGAGTAAGAAGATAAATTGCACTTTTTGAGATATCAAACATTATTAATCATGACTAGCCATTATATATGTTTTAAATAGCAACAAGCTTCGACTTGTTTTATTTTGTAGATTAGTAAATAAGATTATAAACATTGTTTTGTTTTGTAAACAACTAGAATTTATTTATTTATTTTACCTTTCAGATTATATACTTTCTTAACGGTTCAAATACTATCAATTTGATTGATAAAATTCAACCCACATTATTACTGGAGTGTTATTAGTGGGCTGATAAGAACTAGAATGTCAATGGTTTGATATACTCGAATCTTTTGAAATCTTGAGAATTATTTTAGTCCAATGTGTGGTATGAAACTTTTGATTTGAAGTGTTACTTTTGGCCCTACATATCTTGATTTACGCAAATTTTATGGATATATTCAATTAAAAACTTGAAAAACAAAAATCATTTTAGTTGCTTTGCCTGTGGCAACCACATATATCTTGATCATTGAATAAAGGCTTCCCTCTTCCGCATGTGAGTATATGTGACAAGAAGCGCCACCAAATCTAAGTTAAAGTTTGTTTTTACATACAAGTTGTTGTGCTTTTCCGTTTTCAAATATAACTTAAAACTCTCCCGTACAATATACACAAACATAGAGAAAAATTACGGTATGTAGGGGTTTCTTTTACCGAATCGTGTGAAAGAATAAATACAACAATAAGGTATTGTATGTTATTTAATTTGCAATAAGACCCCAAAAAACTGATACAAATAGAAAAGATAAATCACTTTTCAAATCTATAATAGTATTTTTCTTTTTTTATTGATAAATTACAAATAGTAGATTCACGTTCTTAAAACGTATAAAATAATGAACAAATGATATCCATCAGAATAACTAGACTAAAATTGTTAACAAAATATCTTTGATTTGGTTTTCTGTCTCTCGTCGACCTCCATGTATTGTAGCCATTCCTCTCCACATATTCCCGTTACCATTTAATCTCATAAAAACACATTCTCCCATAAGGTAATGCTACAACATATATCCACAAATCTAATTTATCAAATTTCATTCATTTAATATATAACGATTGACAACGAACAAGCACAATGAAGTCTGTATATCTAGTAAATTCAAGATATTGACACAAAATATAAACCATATACAGATATACTCATATACCATGTCTCGAGTAGGCAAGTGAAGGCAAAAGTGGATATCGCGAAGGAAGGCATTGAGAACGTGTAGAAAAAAATTGTGGATGTGACGGACAAATTATTATATGCTCCTATCCAAAAAAACCCTGGTGAGAAACTATAATCATGAGGAAAAAACATGTTGAGAAAATGATTGGAACATGAGAGATGTGACTGTGAGTGATGATATCATTACCATCGACCGATCCGGTGAAATCTTTTTTTTTTTACTAATAGGAAAGTTAAAGGTAAAAGCATTTCCCTCCAATGATTGTTATTGACAATAATCGTTGTCAAATCCAAATTTACTACTATTTCATACTATATAGATTCAAATTATTATTTTTTCGACTTTATAACCAGTTGGTCTTTTTCCATATGATTAAAGTGGGTTCGATATACCTATTTGATTTGAACGACTTAACTTTCAAACTACAATTCCCTATCTTAAATTCGATCTCGAAAACAACTTGTATGTTCACTTATCCACACACATACACGCACACAAACTTGTATATACATTTATATGCAAACAAAATTCTTACATTGTTCGAACTGCTTTCCTCTTATTCCATAATATAGCTTTGTAAAGTTTGTGGACACAATTCAAAGACGATTGTGAGAATCAAATAGGAAATGGTAAACGGATACGGGAAATCAAAGAATGCAAAAATCCAAAAGTTTGAGTGAAGTCGTTGAGTTTTGACTATTGTACCTGCACAAAAATTTACACGTCAGAAACAAAAAAAATGTAAATAGAGATCATATATCATATATTTTTTAAAAAATACTCAAATACAAATGGTAAGTTATTCTATACGACGACACACTTCTAAATTATTTACAGTTTTACTACCTCCTATTTTTTAGAGAAATACCCTAAAATAGCACTAAAATAAGTTTTATGGACAATTATAACACACATCCCATAAATTTCCAAAAATAACACTATTTAATACATTAAAATAATTAAAATTAATTTTTAGAATTTTGTTTTTTAGGTTTAGGTTCTCAATTTCATATTTAGGGTATAGTTTTAAGGGGTAGGGTTTAGTATTTTGAATTTATGATTTAATTTTTAAAAAAATAATTAGTGCTATTTTTGGAATTTTAGAGATGTTGTGTTAAATTTGGGAAAAAACTTATTTTTGTGCTATTTTTGAAAATCTCCGTGTTTTTTACAACTGTTAAAGCTGTGAACGAAAATTCAACACAAAATTTGCGGCTCTGCACGTTTATGCAAACTTTAAAATTTTTATATAGACAAGAAGAAAAAAAGGAAACAAAAAAAGTCTACAAAGAGTATCACACCAATCACCATCAACCTTAAATTTCTCCTTCATTATTTAGATGCAATGCAACACCCAAAACTTGGACCTCTCTCTATCTCACACACTTCCACTTACATAGAAGAAACCTCTTTCAACTCCTTAGTTTCAGATTCTGCAACCAAAAAAGAAAAAAAGAAAAAAAGAAAAAAAAAAGAGATATATTATTACATTCATTAAAGAAAATAACAAGAAGTAATAAAACAATTCTTTCTTTATTGGTTTTTTCTAGTAAACGATGGAGAATTCATACGACTCAGCCAAGTGGTCTGACTCAACAACTCCGTATATGGTCTCATGGTCATTACAATCTGATTCCTCTGATTCTGATTGGAGCCGCTTTAATCTTGGCTTCTCTTCTTCCTCCTCCGGCAATTTCCCTGCCGATGATTGTGTCGGTGGGATCGATAAAGCTGAGTCACTTTCAAGAAGCCACCGCCTTGCTGAGAAAAGACGCCGTGACCGCATTAATTCTCACCTCACTGCTCTTCGCAAACTTGTCCCCAATTCCGACAAGGTAAATGACTCTAGTTCAGACTACGAAAGTGTTTTCAGTTTAATCTGGTTCGGTTCTGTTACAGTGTAGTAGAAAATTGACCGGTTAATGATCTGGCTGGGTTATGAGTATGAATTTAAGTAAACCGGTTTTTGACGCTTGACTCTACTACAGTTAGACAAAGCGGCGCTATTAGCAACAGTGATAGAACAAGTGAAAGAACTCAAACAACAAGCAGCAGAATCACCAATCTTCCAAGATGTTCCTACAGAAGCGGATGAAGTGACCGTGCAGCCTGAAACTATATCTGACTTCGAATCAAACACCGAAACAATCATCTTCAAAGCTTCCTTTTGCTGCGAAGATCAACCCGAGGCAATCTCAGAGATCATTAGGGTTCTCACAAAGCTTCAACTCGAAACAATCCAAGCTGATATCATCAGTGTTGGAGGAAGAATGAGAATCAATTTCATCCTAAAAGATAAAAACACCAACGAGACTACGAACGTAGCTGCATCAGCTAAAGCTTTGAAGCAATCTCTATGCGGCGCGTTAAACAGAATCACATCTTCTTCTTCTTCATCATCTACTTCTTCAGTTTGCAGAATCAGAAGCAAAAGACAGAGATGGTTTCTCTCTTCTCACTACTCACAATAATGAATACATTTTCACAATACATACACGTAGTACAACCCATTCCTTATTACTAAAGATTTTGTCAGCAATTTGGTTGGATTTATTCCCTACTAAACCAATCACGATTTGTACAACCTTACCCTGAATTGTTCCACAAGTTATATAACCTAAATCTGAATCACTACGAAGCTTAGCATATCACAATAACACTAATATTTGTATATTACCAATCATGATTTGAATAACCTTAATCTGAATTGTTCCACAAGTTATAACCTAAATCTGAATCACTACGAAGCTTAATTAGCATAACATAATAACATCATCGATAAAGAAACTGATTAGATAGATCAAGGTTTAACATTACTTGAGGATCCATACAATCCAACAAAAAACGAAGCCAAGAACAACTTAAAAACTTGAAACGAGTTCAGACAACAGTACTTAAGATATAAGCGAAAAAGACAGGGGATGCAGAAATGGAAAAACCGAAGTCTTCAAGATGAGTCTCCTCTTTCTCCCTACTTAGATCGCTGTCTCATCTTTCGTCTCTTCCTCTTAAGCCTCCTCATACGCTTCTTCTTCCACTGCGCAACCACGACAAAACATAATTGTAATCAGCCATAACAATATGAGACGTAACAGAACAACCAGAAAAAATGTATTGGTGAAGAAGAATGGAAAAGATTGATTGATACCTTGGCTCTCATGGCGGAGAAACTCTTTTTCTCAAAACCCTAAATCGGCGATTTCACGGCGACGGTAACAAGAGAAGAGGAAATGGTGCGTAACTGTGAATATATACCCTTGGAAACCCTAATGTAGAGGTGATGGGCCTTTTGCTGAACCCATATTAATTATTTGGGCCTTATATATTCTCTCGGCCTTAAAGATATTGTAAAGTTTAGATATTTGCTTTGTTTTGTAACAGTGATTTAAAAGAAAATGGTAATCAGTTTTGGCCAATCAAAGTTGTTTATTTTTATTTTCCCAAAAAAAAACGTTTGCAATTTAACATAATCAGGTTACTAACTATATTTTTTTTTTTGACTAAACAGTTTTTTGGGACTTTACTT
The DNA here is from genome assembly GCF_000633955.1 of Camelina sativa. Classification (NCBI taxonomy): domain Eukaryota; kingdom Viridiplantae; phylum Streptophyta; class Magnoliopsida; order Brassicales; family Brassicaceae; genus Camelina; species Camelina sativa. The sequence goes on from NC_025690.1 coordinate 22,012,286, forward strand.
TGAAAAAGGTTAATAATTAGAACTTCACAAAAATTTGTTTTTTCGTTTTTTTTTTTTTGGTTTGAATGCTAAACTTCACAATAAATTTCATTGAAAGAAAGGTCTCCGTTGCAGAATTTTTGGCCATGGTATGGAGAACGCCAGATGAAATTTGTTGACAAATCTTTCTCCACGCAAAGCAAATGAATAATTTAATGACTCATACTCGATCGAGTAAATATATATATGAAAAGATAAGCTTGTAAATATTTTATTTATCCTTGTTTTCATGCATTACTTTGCGTTCAATTTTTTGCATAATTAATTATTAGTCGGAAAAAAACATTTATTTGTTGAATGTAAACAATATGTAAATTGTTGAACAAAAAGAAAAACAATATGAAAATTATTGGAAAACGGAAAACACTTTTACAAAGCAGTTGTTGAAAGTTAAGATTTGGACGAAATCGTGTCCAATACTTTTCAGAATGATCAGCTGATGATAGAGGTTCGTTCAAACCATTGGAATCAAATGACGACCGGTATGCATGTAGTGTCGGTATAAACTTGTTATCGCCAATACGGAGTGTTGGTCTCGTGAAAACTGAAAACATAAATAATCTTATCAACGACGACCGGTATGCATGTAGACATGTAGTGATGAAACACTTCTTGAAAACGTATTAGTTTCCGATTAACTCCTACATAATTTAAACTTGAATATAAGATAAGTATAAATAATCTCAGAGATTAAAAACAAAATTATACATATATAACCTCCGAAACTTAACAACCAAATCGAAATTATCATATCCTAAAATAAGGCACTCTGTGAAGGAAATGTTGAACCAATAAATTCCGCAAACAACTTTTTCCACCGTTCTCCCTCTCTTCCACATATATATACTTTATTGGAACCGTAAATCTCTTTTACGAATTCCCCGAAAATAAAAAATCTTCGAAAAAAGAATTAAAATACCCTCTTATTTATCTCTATAGGTAAAAAAAATCCTCCAAAATCTTGCATGCAAAGCTCCCTCCTCATAAGAGTGTAGTCTCTTTGATTCCTCACAACAATGAATCTCCAAAATTCTTGACCGATCTTTAAGGGGTGCTCATCGTATATAATATGATCTTCCACAAAAACAAATTAATAGAATTCTCCCAAGATAGGATCAATAAAATCCCAAATATTCCCCCAATGACTGTATTCGTCTTCTCCGCCAAAAGGCCAAATCGTTGAAGATCCATCTCCTACCATATAACCCGGATCCATACCCATAGAACACACCGGATCAACCACCGGCGGTGGGTGAGATATTGATAGATTCGAACCCGCGGAACCAGCCAGAGAGTTCAAATCCTCCATTGAATTATTAGTGTTATTATTATTACACCCACTTCCTCCTGGTTGTTGTTCCTGCCCTAGCGCCATCTCATGATGATGGGACGAAGTTGAATTAGCTACCGGAACATCTGTTAGCTCGATGTCATAGATCTTGTTACTACTGTTACCGGACTGAAGATTCTGATACTGTTGGTTTTGGAATTGTCCCACTTGCACCATCTGATTTTGTTGTTGTTGTTGTTGGTGAGGGAGAAGACCATAACTAGGGCATAACATGGAGGTCCCACTATTAAGGAAGATATTGTTGTTAAAAGGGATACCGTACGGACCAAAGGTGGCTCCTCCTCCGACGGTGGCGGGGGTAGGACGAGGGAGGAGAGGTCTTAGGGTTTGAGTAGAGGAGGAGGACGAGGAAGGAGAAGACGAAGCGGCGGAGACGGAGGATGAAGAGGAAGAGACGGAGGATGGTGAAGAAGGGGTTAAGTTGAGCTGAGCACGTGAACCGTAGAGATAAACGGCGGCTCGGTCGTAGGCACGTGCTGCGTCTTCGGCGGTGGCGAAAGTACCAAGCCACTTGCGAGTGCGCTTACGTGGCTCTCGGATCTCGGCGACCCATTTTCCCCAGCTTCTTTGTCGGACGCCACGGTAACGGAACTTGGAATTGTCAGGACCACCTTTGCCTTTGCGTTTGCGTTGAGCGGAGGAGGTTGAGTCGGTGGTGGTGGTAGCTGAATCGGATTGAGGATTATTGTGGGTTAGGGTTTTGTTATTGTCGTCAAGATGGTGGTGGTATTGTTGTTGTTTGGAAGCTAAAGGGTCCATAGATGAGGAAGAAGAAGAAGAAGAAGTAGAGAGAGAAAGAGAGAGATTAAAGAAATTGGAAAAATTTGGAGAGGACGAATCAAGAAGAAAGGGAGACTGAAGAGTGTTTGAATGTCATTGTTGTGAATGGTCGATTAGGGCGGTGCTTCTTTTATATATACTTGCACTCTCTTCACACTCACTTCTTTCTTTTTCTTTTTTTTTTCACTTGCTCATTTGTTTTTTTACCAAATAGTTTTTTGTTGTTATTATTTATTTTTTTGTTGTTATTATATTATTAAGCCCGATTCGTACATAAGTTGTAACACATCGGAATGAAATCAAGATACTATTAACAATAATATGTTGAAGTTGGTCTTCTTTGATTCTGCTCGAGTTCTGGCTTTTGGTTAACTGTGAGAAATACTCGCATGTTGAAAACACTCCCAAGGATTTAGAGCTAGATAACGAAAAGGAACTGAATGAATACGTGAGAAGTTTATATAGTTCCAATTAATTTGATAGGTATATGCAGAATCAAAATTCATAAAGGTTAGGAATTGCAACATTAGAAAAATAAGAAACGAATTATATATCTAAGATGAAAAATAGAAATCGTTTTTTTCTACGTACTAAAAGCAATTTAAAAGTATAAACGAAAACACGCAAGAGATAGACAATTAAAACGATTAACAAGAACAAGTGAACAAACAGTAGACAAAATAACAAAGAAAATGGTTGAGTTCAAGAACTGAACGCATTTAACAAGGTTTAATTAATGTGGCAAAGAACAAGATCAATTTTTTGCGTAACGGTTACTAATTAGGCATAATTGTAGAGAATGTAACATTAATCATTAACTAATTTCTGTATGTGGCATTAATTACACAATTTTGTTAAACTCTCTTGCAATTTAAGCAATCAACAAACATTTAAGCAATCTACAATTTTGTTAAACGATTCTACTAAGCTCATTAATCACCGTCACATCAATTCTTATTGACTAGAGAAATAAATCCATCAGGGTATGTGTTGTTAAATTACAAACGTTTTCTGGACTCGACTTTTTCTTTTTAAGAAACCTTCACATCAGTGTTAACACAGCTACATAAGTGTTTCAGAAAATTATCAAGTCAAAATGCTATAAACTGATCACTTTTTCAAAAAAAACAGTTTTCCTTATAGTTAGAGGAGAGGTAATCAAGTAAAGAAGAAATCTGCTACAACAACATTTAAAAAGTACGATATAGTATCATTTTTTTACATTAGTAATATAAATAAAAAAAAAACAATTTGGAGAAGAAAAAAAATTGATTTGCGCACTCGGAGAGTGTTGCAGATCCATGACTGCTGCAGTCACTGGAGGGACAGAAATACAGATACAGAGACAGTAATTATTTTTCTGCTTTCATTTAACACAGACATAGATATATGTGTTCGTTTAGTCCACTTAACACCATTCTTGGAAGACGACTTGTCTTCAGTCAAATACTTCGTCCGATAGTTATTCTACATTTTGGACACTACACCTTTGATCTTAACAAGATCTATCTTAGAAATTTAAAATACTCACATGTCAATGGCTAAGTAAATAAAAATATTAAAAATTAAAGAGTAGTTTTTTTATTCAAAAAGAGTATTTAAATTTTAAATTGTAGATTTATGTATGCTTCGACTTTAAGAAATTAGAAAGAAAAAAATGAAACTCATCATCTACCTCAACTTATACACTTAAGAAAAGAAAAAGAAAAACTCAACTTATATACAACATGATCTTTTTAACATTAAGAAGAGGTAAGTCTCTTTAAATTTTTGTTTGAAATAAAATTAATATAATAGTATTTTGTTATCTTTGTTGACGACAGTTTAATTTACAATAAAAGTGTGTCAACGAATGGTAGCATACAATATAAACATAGCTTGTAGACATATCATCATACCAAATTACTTAGAAACCTTGCATTGATACTAATTAAGATTCGTCTTCTTAATATTTACTTTTGTTGTTTGTCATCAACAAAACTACCAATTACTAAAAAATAAAAATTTATAAGAAAAACAAGAATATTGCATGGGAGAGATGAGGTGGCGAAGAAGGAAGCAAAGACAGCAAAAGAACCAAAGCTTTTTGTGTTGTGGTTTCTGAGATCTCAACCCAATTGCCTTGGAACTCTCACCCTTTTATGTCTCAGCAGAACCCAACTAGTTGCGCCATACATTCATTTTCCTTGCATCTATCCACTTTATTATATACCAATAAATATAGCTTGATTATTCCAATCTCATCATTCACGTGAAATTTTGTATAACAATGAGTTGAACATTTGATAACATTAAAGATATATTGTTGAGCTTTTGTATTCCAACAATTTACAGAGATGCTTAATTTAGAATGATGACCATAACAAAGGGGAAATAATTTAAATGCTTTAATTAATACTTCTGTTCTGCAACAAATCAAACATATGATGTACAATACTATAATGTTTCGTATAAGCTACAAAGTGTTAGTAATTTGAATGTTTTCATTAAAAGAAAGCAAAATGGTTGGTGCGAGAGGGGAAAATTGTCGAGGAAGATGATAAAATGCTCACATGCCCACAATTACAAACCGTGGGCTGCGCTTTAAACAACAGCTAAGATTATGTGTGCGTCTATATGTATGTATGCACGTATGTGTTTGGATAAGGGACTTTTATTTTTATTTAGTAGAATTTTTATTCAAGTGTCTCCGAAAGTATAAGATAAGTAGTATAAAATTGGGTGCGACTTAATAAAACATGTATGCATGGAGGCTCTATCATTTGACACACAATATAATTAACAAACAGTACATTATTATTAGTCGTTGGTACAAGATTCTCTATATATGTCTGACAAAAGCACTTTCCTTTTTGGGAATCAATTTTCATGATCGCATCTTCGTATTCGTGTTCTAAACTTCTAAACAGTTTGGATTTTTTTATAAATACGAATTTAAATTATAATAGCAAAAACACTATGAAAAGTCACTAGACTATATATGAGCCTAGTCTTAACAGTAAAATCTACCATCTAAGATATCGGTTATAATGGCTACATTCATATAAGAGTAATGTTTTTGTGGGGGTTTATAAATCCCTTACCCGTACAAATAAACTTCACACAATATTCGTTGTTAATAAGATTCATAATATTCAATTATTCATAGTTTCTAACGAATAGTGAAGTGAATGTTCAGAAGTGATGCCCAAAGAAAAACACGAGTGGGGTCGAAACATATATGGCCGTTAAAGTCATTAAAGAACTTCAACAGGCTTCAACCCACATCACTCATGAAGCCTCTCTACTAGAGATAATGGAGAAGTATTCATTGGGCCTTCTGGGGGTCCATCCCTTTTTATCCATCCATGTTAGGTTTACGGTACTTCAACGGGAACATGGTTTATTCCAGCATGAAATACGTTTTTTTTTTCGGCATGAAATACGTATGTCATGTTATTGTACAAAATTCACAAACCAAATAAAATCTAACCAATACTAGAACAACATAGCTGAATTTTTGGCAATGGACATACCAATCGACTTATAGATGATACAATGGAATCCAATGCTTCTACAATCGACTTATAGATGATACAATCTATTATATTTTGAAAAAGTTTATACAAAACATTGCTACAATACGGTTACAGATTAAAACCGAATAAAAAGCTTAAAAAATACTCTGTCTCTTCGAACTATATATCTTGCCAGTACTTTTTGCGCATTCATAACTTTTTTCTAGTATATATTAGTCTTCAAGTTGTGACATATAGATAACCGTCGTAAAAAAATATAAAATTATGGATATGCATGCATTTAGACTAAACGCTATTTAATTATTTTGTATGGTGGAGCATACTATATAAATACAATTTTCACATCTATTGGCAGATATACGTTGGATAGTAGGTAGTTCCATGCTGGCTATAAAACAAAATCGTAACATAAAAAGTCAATTATTAAGATATTTACAAGTTATGCAGAGTTCCATTCCCTTTGGCTGAGCTGACTTTTTTAGGGCCAAATCTCTAATTGAGAGATTCGCTCCAACCATAAACATAAGTGGGTCGATTCATGTCTCTCATATAATGCGTATATAATTATCGTTGACAAAAGAAATGAAAACGATAACGTATTTATTTTGTTTCATCAAATGATTCAATGATAAACGTATTTGTCATCGAATATTATACTACTATCAGATTATCTTATTCAGTGTCAAAATTCCTTTTTTTCTGGTAAAAGTGTCAAAGTTCTCCTTCAAGAAGGCTTATGTAGTTTATTAAATGTATAAATGATTCTGTGATTAGCGTCTCGATCCATTATCCATATATAAGCTGCGACATGTCAGTCTGACTTGTGGTGTCTCTAATTAAATAATTAACGCACGTCTACTTAACCACAATTAAACATCTCCTAACTAACTAATCACAATTTAGTCAAACCATTTTCAAATCTTTTTAATGGGGCGGTTCCAATGGTGGTGATTCTCATGGCCATTACGATTTAATTATTTTTGAGAATCTTGAAATAATGAGAAAATGTCCAAAGTAAACAGAAACTTCTACTAAAAGTATGAATGTAAACGAACGAATTTGGATATGATTTTTATTTCGGGAAGGGATTCATTTTGTTGAAAATATCTGAGCAAATTTGAAGTATCAAATATGGTTAGTTTAATGAAATTGTCTAATATTAAATAAATATCTTCCTAGATTATACGATTATTCTCTGACAAGACTAATTATTCTCCATAATTTACAGGCAAAATAAAACTTACAAGACCATTAAAAATACAACTACTAGCTAGGTAGAACGAAGAAAATCAACAAATTCAGAATGATTAGTGATCAGTTAAAGAGACAAACTATCTTTTCGTTTGATGATCTAGAAAAATAGATACAAAAACCAACTAAACTATGCAAATTTGATGATACATTCGAAATAGGAGTAAAATTATGAGAACAAAAGGGTTTTAACATAATAATAGCCAATCATGCCTGTTGTTTTGCCGACACATACTATTTGGAACGAATGCAACACCAAATACTATACATATCACGGATCGCCAAAAAGAAAAAAAAAACTTTTTTTTATCCTTTTTGATATAAGATTGCAAGAATAATTGGTATGGACAACAAACAGTTGCCAAATTAAAATGTAAGCGGCCGAGTAGATCGAATTTAGAACAGTAGTTTGAGAAAAATATAAAAATCACATTATATACATATATGCATTTAGAAACAAAAACAAAATTATTTTATAAACAGAAATACTCTTTTCTTTTCTTTTTTTTTATCAAGAATTACTCTGTTTGTAACGTGAATTTTTTACCTAGTATTTTTTAAAAAATAGAAAAAAAATCAAAATTGGATTTAAGTAATAAAGTCAAAACTCATATTATACAAGTCAACGGAGGGAGAGTTCATAGTTTATTTTATGAAAAGTAATAAAGAAGGTAAAAATTAGAATTTATTATCTTTTCACTAATTTTAAGCGTTAGGACTCAACACAAGATTCTCGTAGGTGTCAACAGCACTTGACGGAACGGCGACCATTACTTTAACGGCGTCACTTCGTTCTGGAACCGGAAGCAACAAACAGTAACGGTCACAACAAACCGATCCAATGTGAATCGGTTTACCAAAACCGAAATCGAGCTTCTCTAAACCGAGTCGTGACCACTGCGACAGTATCAAGACTCCAACCGAGTCAGGACACGCTCTCTCCTTGCTCACAGCTTCCACCACCGATCTGACGTAATCGTCTCCGACTCTCTCCTTCGCTTGTTTCACGAGCATCGTCGCGTGGCTTAATCCTTTCTCCGTCAAGTCTTTCACGGTGGTTTGCGCACATCCGACGACGAATGCGTTCCCGTAGTATCCACTCGGTAGACTCGGTTTGACTCGGTCTCTAATGTTGATGCTGAACAAAAGCTTAAGGATCTGGTTCGACGGCAAGTTCAGTGATCTCGCCCAGCTCCGCCATACATGCGCAGAGAGTACCTCGAACGATGTGTGTTTCGAATTGAACTCACCGAGTCGACTCGCGAGTTTCTTTAGCTCGTTAAGCTTCTGTCTCTCGAAAACGACCGATGTAGGAACGAGTCGCTCGGCGTTGAAACGGTTTACGAATCCGCATAGATCGGGAACTCGGTTGAACTCCGGATGGCTCAACGAGCCACTAGCCGGAGACGGCATAAGCAATTGTCGATCCCATAAGTGTTTCCTCCACGACTCGGTTTGACTCAGCGAGTCTTTAGAAAACTCGGCGAACAAGGCGAGAAACTCAGCGCTGCCGATTCCATCGGAGACGCAGTGGTTAACACCGACGGCTAAAGCAGCGCCACCGTCACGGAGCCAAGTGAGCTGAACGACGAGAGGAGGGGCGCCAGCGAGGACATCGATGACGTGAAGAGAAAGAAGCTTTCGCCAGCTATTCACGTGCCGGGGAGGTTTCTGAAAGTCAAGGCACGTGAGGACGTCAGAGACGGCTTCAAGAAACAGAGCACCTTGGCCACGGCAATTCACCTCGAGACCTCCGCCACAACCGTCGGGTCTCTCACGGACGCGGCCGGAGAAAGGGAAGTAAGGAACGAGAGCGCGAGAGAGAGCGGATTTGAGACGAGCGGAGAGAGAGTAATCCGGGTCGGAAACGGGTGGTGGGTAAACGAGGAGGTACTCGATGGTGAAACGGAGAAAAAGCTGAGAATCTAAAGCGGAGAGAGACAGAACAGAAGAAGGTGTTTGGTCGGAAGGAGTAATTACTGTGGCTTCTTTCACATGAACTAAAGATCCCATTGCTGCTTCTTTTTTCTTATGATGCTCTGTTTTGCTTCTTCTTTCCCAAATAAACAAGGTGGGTCTCTTCTATGTGTATTATATACATATATATCTCTCTGCTATGTGTATTATTATTTTTATTATATGCTCTTTTTATTTCTGTTACATACACATATGTATGTGCTTGTAAAGTCACGTAGATAGAGGTATCGAGACAGGTAGGGTAATTTTGTAATATTGGTGTTCATTGTTTTTTTTTTCTTTTTCTTTTTATGTTTTTGACATGGTGTGTCTTGTGTAGTGTGTTGTATCGTGCAGATGTACTCTTCACTCTCGTGTGTACGTGTTGCCTTATTCTCATTGATTTCGAATTTTTGAGGTCACTTCTTGATCCGTTGGTCCGAAAGTTTTACAAGTTCTTTATTTTGTAAATTACTCTAGTTTTATAAGTTCTTGGAATGTAGATTTTTTAATTTTTAGCGCATATGTTTCTCCATAAGCACAGTAATTTAATTATTTGTGTTATAATATTGTTTTTGAGAATTTTAGCAACGTAGTCAGACTTTTAAAATGTAATTAGGTTTTGTGTGTAGTTTTGGTTGGCTAATATGAGTTAGTATCGAATATGGAGAATGATTAACTAATTTTTGTTGAGATGATCAAATATTTCGAGAATATCTGGTTGATCTGTGGGTATTGAGTGGATTTGGAGATACATAATTTGGTCAGTTAAAAACTGGTGGATGAAGTTTCGTGGACGTTCGCGCATATTTCTACCGTCCGTTCAAATAAGTACATCAACCATCACATATGGTAATACATTGACCATCTGATATATATATACGGACTTTCCTTGACAGCGCTTATTGATTATAAATGATCCTCAGATCCTCTATGAATTTTCCATGTAAAAAGAACTGAAGGCAAGAAAGAATGTCCAAAACGTAGTAAAAACTAGTGTTTGGCAAAGGTTAAAAAGTAAACATATTTCAAAAGTGGTCGTAAAATGTCATGTAGCTGATTTTCTCTATTTTCTGAAGTATATATTAAAAACATGCTACTATTTTTAATTCTGAACAGTCGTTGAATTGATGTGTTACGGTGTGAAATGAAAAAGAATGATTGACAACTTAAGTAGGAAAACATTTTTTTTTTTAATGCATGTTAACAATGTGTGCAAGTAACTCGTCAACTTAATAATGTGTTTTCGTAGTTTAAAAGAAAATATCCCTTTTGCACATATGATATTCAATATTTATAATTACCATTACATTGTTAGCATATGCTTTAAGATCTTTTATGAAATATAAAAGTCTCAACTATTACTGACCGCTTCTAGATCAGTATTCTTACCGATATGTCTTGTTACCACAAATATTTATCGTTTTATTACATTAATCAAAGATTATGTCATGTGAGCAAAATACGCTAGCGGAGGAAAAGAAGGGACTCACTCGACAAAATCTAACAAATTTAAAGGTTTAGAGTTGCAGTTACAACCTTTCTTGTGTAAGAGTTATTTGGATGTATATAAAGGGCAATATTAATGAGAATAAAATGGTTGTGGTGGCGGTTTACACAATATGATGTGCCTTGTTGTTTGGGCGTTGGCGCATGTGTCTAAAACAGTGAAAGATTTGGTGCCAAGATTCTCATGGAATAACTTTATTGCACAAAGACAAAAATATACTCATGGAATATTATATGATATATACATACTCTTCCACAATTATGCAAAATTTATCTAGAAGAGAAACATCACAATTTATTTCCTTATTATTCTAATTATAGTCATCTTTTGGGGAGCTTTTTTCCCAAAATTGTGAATTATTTTCCCACATTGCTGCTACGTTACTATGGAAAGAGACACGAACATACCGAAAGATCATCGAGGAATTTAATTTTCAAATGGTAACCAACGAATTAATATAAATTAACCATTTGTGCACTTTTAAGTGAAATCATATGTATAGATAATTCATAATTCTAAAGCAATGCCACTTTTTTCTTTAAGTTTTACTGTAGTGGTCTAGTCAATTCTAGCATGGACCCATAAATATTTAACGTGGTCACTCGTATAGTGTATATGATCTACTTTTCTTTCAAGTCATATATTTTTTTTCGGTATGATATAAAGCTTCTTTATTCAATGATGATAGAACAGTGTTACTTACTACTTCGGCCCTACAAATATTACCTGTTCTTATAAATCATCCAGAATGTGATAAGTAGAGTCTGAGAGCTTTAAGGATCGATCAAATTTTAATACGATGGAGTTTCTTATAAGAAAGAAGATGCATTGAAAGCATATATCGAATGGGTGTTGTATATGTACTATTAATCACATTACAACGTCTCAATATATATTGTTGCAATAAATGTCCGAGTAATTCCTTATCATTAGAAGAAATTAGATGGCGGGATAACGAAGGTGGTGTGTGGTGGTGTTGTTCAAGTGATAGAGAATTGTCTAGATATCAAGTCTCCCTATCTTCAACTATTATTGCGGTTATCTTCAACTATAATTGTCTACAAATACCAGATAATGAATTGGTTGTCCGGGAGCTTGTGGTCGAGTGGTAGGGAGCGGGACTGGGACGCTACAACGTTTCAGGTTCGATTCCCCTGTTGCGCGAAACTAAATCATATTTTCCTAGACACCTTTATACGGATATGGGCCTATCTAACGGCCCATTTGAATACCCGGAGAGAGGGTCTATCCGTGGGCTGCACCTCCCCCAGAGATTAGTTTCGGGCCCTCCATATGCATGGGGATTTACTCTGAGTTAACAAAAAAAAAAAATTGGTTAGAGTTTTGGTTTAAAATTTATCTCTATTCTATTACAAAGAGAGAAGGGAAAAAAAAGATGGTGGAGTACATTTCACATTCCCATTAATGAAAAATTAAAGAAGATGATTCGGTAATCCATAAAATGGGTTTATATTGTTTTGATTCTGTTTATGAAAAGAAATAAGCAAGATTTGGGAAGATTTTGTACCAAGAAAAAAAGGTGAGAAGATTGCTTTATGGGGAACAAACTAAAAGGGTGACTTGATATGGTATGCACATGTTACGGTGGTCATGTTTTTTTTTTTTTT
>NC_025690.1:22024785-22037792 GCF_000633955.1 Camelina sativa
TTTTTTTTTTTTTTTTTTCTTTCTTTTCTTTCTTTAACACTCAAGAAATCTAAAGTAAGTCATCTACGAACTCTGGTCGTATATATTAATAGAGTAGATGCATGCTGAAAAGTGAGAGGCACTTTCCATACAATATAGACCTTGTATTCATGTCGGTGACGCCAACGACATGTTAATTTGAACAAGGAGAAAAGCTCGCATAACGATGAAATTGAAAGAGAAATAAAGGTAAAAGTGATATTATGACGGTGACGCTGGTGTTGCTCGAATTTTCGAAGTTGTTATTCCTTTCAACCAAGTACCCGTCGTGTATTTTCCGAAGTTAAATATACCGTCGGCTCATTTTGTTGCAGAGACAAAGACACAAACAACATTATACTAGTGTACGTGAAGTTCGGGGAATGGTGGTTGGTGATTTGATAATGACAATAGCAGGATTGGCCAACATATGTTTTTTGGTTATAAATTCCGATTTAAATTCAAATTAGATTTTAAAAGTGGCTACGTGAACTTCAATTGCATATATATTTTTAAAATTTCAAACTAGAGACCATATCGTAATCTAGCATTGCATTTTCCATTGCATATCACTAAGTTTCTTATTTTCATATAGACCATATCGTAATCTAGCATTGCCTTTTCCATATGATTTCGCTTATATATCCCAAAGGACAACCACATTTAGTCTTTAAAATTTGGAAACATCTTTCTAATTTGTTCCGTCATAGTATCTTTTGGAATTTATCTTGTTTTAGCTTAACTTTAGACTGACACCACACAACTTTCACCCTCGTTTAAGCTCAACTTATATATTGTACACATGTATAGATCGAGTTCTAATGTTACATACCTAGCTATTTTTTTGTGCTAATAGCACTTATAAATACCATCGCATTTTAACCATACATTTGCTAAATATCAATTTTAAAAAATTAAACATCAGTATATATATTTTCTCATTAAAATGTCAATATACATGCATATTTAGCCAAAAGAATGATCAATTTCACAAAGTTCACATAGGTAGACAAGCACATATATAGTACGTAGACAACAATTTAATGAGAGTAGACGTACGACTTATACTCTGCATTAGGGCGATCAAGGTGACACGCCTAGAGGTATTCTTGCGGATTAATAGTAACTGAAATTAAATTAAATATTTATAGGCTTATAATTACCAATCATGTATAACAAAACATTTAACATAACATAATCATAGCTCTCATAGAGAGTAGTATCGTTTCACTCCGATGAACAGAAGATAATACAAAAACCTTTTTTGATCTTACTCGATGAAAGATCCAATAAATATGACGAAAGTCATATGAAAATAAAGACAAAATCCTTGTCATTAAGTTATTCTTTTTCATTTTCAACTGATCAGTACGTGATTTTCAAAAAGGCGTAGGCCAGACTAAGGGTAAACAAATCATCTCTTTTTCAATTTATATTTATATTTTGCTTAACGTTAGTTTCGTTATTCGTAACGCATAATATCTATATATTTGTAGTTTTCTTTTATAAAAATAAATAAAATAATTTGGGTGTACCCAAAGAAACACCACATGCACATATTATCCATCCAACAATAATTTGGTAGGCCCAGCTCTTGAGCACTGGGCAAGTAGCCAGTAGTATAGCCACCATCCCTTCTCAAATAAACAAGAGTACTACTTCCCACATTATATAAGATTGATCGATCATATTTTATATAATAAGTACGAGAAAGTTCAACTATGCATATTTTCTTAGTTAAATCTGAAAATAAATAAATGAAATTAATGTTTTATCTACAGCTTTGTAACCCACATAGATAATAATGTTTGAAAAGGTGTTCAAATTAATCGCCACAAGTTAGTGCTTATCTTTTACGCCACAACTTAGTTCTCATCTCATATTATCACGGCTTGTTTTTTAAATGTTTGGTTGTGGAAACCCGATTGGCGACGAGACGGTGAATATGTAAATGTGTCTAAAATCAAATCAACTAAGTGCAACTTCGAACCTTGTTTTAGCACCTGACTTCATAGACGTTACATATTTAAGCATATATAACCTTTTATAGAATTTTTTTTTGGTTTTAATGATAATTTTTATAAGAGATTTAAATTTGTATATACGTAATATTAATCTGTATCACTGTATTCGATCATTATAGGGAAACGACTAGGTTACAACTATATGTTTGAAACAAACAATCACTACAAGAAAATAATTTTATTAAGACGGAATATTTAGTCACAATAAAAAGTATTTAGTCACAATATAAATATTGTTACGAATTTATGACGATTTTTGAATGGTTGCAATACAATGGTCACAAATTTTTATTTGTAACAAAAACGTCACAAGAGTTGCAACGAATATATTAGTAACCATTTTGTCATCAATAATTACGACACAAAAAGTAACAAAACTGTCTCAATTACAGACCAATAAAACGTCTTTCAATCGTCACAATTCATGTTTAAAATAACGTTTTAATTATGTATCTTATTATTACAAAACTATAGTCTCAAATGGTCACAAATGATAATTAAAAATTTGTCGCAAAATTTTAACAAATACTCAAAAATCATGATATTTTGTGACTATCATAATGTCCAATCTTATCATTAGAAGTTAGTTTTAAATGTTCACAAGTTATTACTAAAAAATTCATTGCATATGATAAAAATTATAACTAATAAATTAATCTGAAAACAATATTATTTTCTTAAATTTATAATCATACAAATTTTTTATAATCATAAACATTAGATATACATTATAAGCTATCTTTATTTTTACAAAGAAAATAAATCACAAATTCGACCAGATGCACATATTCGACCATAACTTTCATATTATAACTCCTATGGAAATGATCTCAAGCTCTCTGGAAAGGTAAGATTCAGATATTTCCAACGACGGGTAGATCAGCTTCTGGTACAATTTGTAGCAGTAAGAAACGATTTCACAAGATGACTGATGTTAATTCGCGGATCTGCACAAAATAAGTTTGAGAAAACATGTATAACTTTTAATCTACAAAAAAGGTTACAAAATCCTTCGGGGAAAACTTACATCTATGAGTTGGAAAATTTCTCACCAAAATTCGTCCATAAAAGAGTCTGTTTACATCTTCTTTTCCACCATCTCCTAGGACATGTAAGATTTGTCATTAATCTCAACTGTGGCTCCTTGTTCTCTTTCTCTCAAATGGTTTACTCTCTCTCTAGATTTAGGAGGCACGAAATTATAAAGAAGAAAACCCTAATCGTATCTTAAATAAGTCTTGTTAAATTAGGGATAGAGACTTGGCTTAATGGGCTTTGTATAAATGACATAACAATTTATACTATTTTATGACTAATGTTTATTCATTTTAATGTCACAAACTGTGATTGACATATCTGTTATAAGTTCATAACTAATTGGCAACAACATATTGGTCACAATGTAGTCATAAGAGTGACGATTAATATTATCGTAGCATATTCGTCACTAAGTGTGACAAACTTTTGTTACTGATTTTTTCCGTCATAATATAGTGACAAAATACTATGAATTTTGTGACAAATAAATGTAATCATAATATCATATTTAAAGTGTCACAAATTTGTGACGAAATTTTTTTGTCTCAAAAATACGTCTCAATAAAATTATTTTCTTGTAGTGAATATATATTACGAAACATATTTACATAAAAATTTGCGGTATATATAGATGAAAAAATCTTGATGTATTCAACATGAAAATAACAACACTGTGAGTCTGTGACCTTTGTAATATCATCATCAATTCATCATGTGTGAAACCAAACTAATTAAGGCTCCTTTGAAAGTGACACGAAAGGAGGATATACAAACATAGAGCCCTCACATATATACACACATATATAAATGTCTTTACATATATATAAATCGACATGCAAATATATATATACAAATTTGCGTTGAGATACAAACAAGGAAGAAAAGAAGATTCGAGTGTTAAAATGTAAAAGCCGGTCACCGGCCTCTTAATGAGATCGCGATCATAATTAATGCAGAGAGTGGTTGTAAAGTTGAAACTATAAAAGAGAGAATTTGTCTTTTATGTTTGCCAAAGCTTTCAAATGGTCAAACACTGGTCGGCAGAGGCATTTTATCTTGCATGGAGACAAACTTATAATTCATAATTCTATCTCTACATTATTTCTTATATACCAGTTTATCAACTATGTCAAGCCTGTAATATGGATTTGGAATTTTTTGAGACAAACAAAAATCTTGGATACAAACAAGAAGTAGCGACTGTTAATTATTCTTCGACAATAGCTAGCCAACCAAGTGAAATTTGCAATCTAGTGTAAAATCGAAGACAAAAAGTTATCGACAATAATTTTCTAACTAATTTGAACGTGGGAAAAATCCGATATATGTCATATTAATGGGAAATGACTTTTAGGCTGTGTATTAGTGAAACGATACATAGGGAAAAAGATATTGTGATGATCTCCATTTATGGTCAGTTAACAAATATTTTGATGATCATAGATTCATAGATATGAACCTAATCTATCGGTCATGAGTTAACAAATATTTTGGACTTGACGAAAGTGAGACCCACGGATCGATAGCAAAATTGGAGCCTCAAATAGAAATGTCGGAATGTTACAGAATATATTTCTTGGATGGTTGAAACATCAACTAATTTGCAATGCTTAATATAAAAGGTGATCGAATAAACGTAGTACTAGTTAATCTATAGTATTATTAGGATAAACCTAGATTAGATTTGATTTGCATCTTTACCCCAACATTTTAATGTTTGTTTTCCATTTTTTTTCTCTCGATGTGATAAGTATTGTTTTCTTCTTCTTTTTATCACAACCCCTCTTTTTCGTTTATCTCCTTTCTCGACTTCTTTAATAATCTTTTCAACCATACCAAAAGGATTCCTCGCAAGCAATTGAATCCAAGTCTTTTCACAAAAAAACGAAAAAAAGAAAGAAGAAGAAGAGATATTCTTTAAAAGTATCTTATTCCCAAAATCATATCTTTGTTTTTGTTTGTTTGTTAGTGTTAATCAAATATACATATAAGAATAATCTTTAGCATAAAATATATTAGTAGTTGGTTAGTTTTCTTCACCTAGTGATATACTATAATATATTACTCTCGTTTAACTATAAACTAAGATCGAATATGCAAAAAGAGTTTTCGTCGTGAACAAGCGTTCTTCTTTCCTGCGAAATCATCTTTTATTACCTCTAAGCTATGAGCCTAAACGGCCTTCTACATAGAAACTAAAAACGGGTTCCAAATCAAATAAGAATTTAATAACTTGCTTTCTAAAAAACAACACTAAGCTCAAAAATAGTAGCCACGTTGAAGATTACACTTTTGAAACACATCTCAACTAAAGTTTTTATTTTCTTCCTCCCAAGTCCCAATCAACTTATATAGGTCCTTAAAAAGGTAGCATCAATTAGATATCTCTTAATCCTATTTACCTAATTTTCCTAATCATATTTTTAAGCAAACAATATATCATCAATTTAGGTATACCACTTTATAATTATTTTCAGTGCTACACTTACACATGTGCTAATAAACCTAACAAAACAACTTATAAAACAAAATAAATTCTCTTTCACAGACTTGGATCATATATATTCATGAGATTGTAGTCTTTAGAAACGTAATGGGTTGCTGAAAAAAAAAAAAAAACGTAATGGGTTTTTTTATAATGGGCCTCTAGTACCAGAATAAAAGCCCGTTATATCGTAGCCCCAATACTGAACAACCTTCTTCTTTCGGTAACCCTAACGACTGAGAGAACTCAAATACGACGATGTCTCTTCTCCGGCGACGACTTGTGAAACAATCAGTTAATTCCAGCTTTCAAATCATCGCCAATCGATCGTTCTCCACCGTGAAGATTCCTCCAAATCCTCGGAGAACCAACGAATTCGACAAACTCATCAACGAAGCTGGTGGCTCCGGCGATTTCGAGACCGTACGCCGTCTCCTAACCAACCGTATAGTGCTTGGCTCTTTCAACACGAGCGACACATTCAAGTTCCTCACCAACACAGCCTCGTACTCCTCCGCTTTAGAAGATCTCCGCCGCGTTTTGCCTAAGATCGACGGCGGTTTCTCTCGGAAAAACGCTTACGACATTCTAATCTCTCGTCTCTGCAAGCTCGGCCGCATCGAAGACGCGTTGATAGTGATCGGAGACATGTCTAACGGGAGATTAGGCCTAACGCCGTCGACGTTTCACCCGATCTTGTGCGCGCTCACTAGGAAGAACAAAATCGAAGAAGCTTGGAGAGTCGTGGAATCGATGAGATCCAGATCTGTTCCGATGGACGTGACGGCGTACAACTACTTCCTCACTTCGCACTGCTACGACGGCGAATTGGAACCGGCGAGCGAGGTGATGCGGAAGATTGAGGAAGACGGGATCTCAACGGATTCGCGTAGCTACGACGCGCTTGTGCTTGGCGCGTGTAGGGCGGGGAAAGTTGAAGCGGCGATGGCGATATTGAGGAGGATGGAGGAGGAAGGCGTTACTGTGTTGTACTCGACGCATGCGCACGTTATATCGGGGTTGGTGGAGGGAGGCTATTATGCGCTTGGTTTGGAGTTTGTGATAGCGTACGCCGGGAAAGACTTGAGGTTGGACACTGAGAGTTTTGGTTGTTTAGCTGGTAAGCTTGTTAAGAGGAAGAGGTTTGAAGAAGCAAAGGTTGTTTTGAGAGAGATGGTTATGAGAGGATTGAGAATGAGTGATGAATTGAGACAGTTCTATGAAAGCCATGTGAGAAACTATGATGATGAAGTTTATGATTGAGTTTGAAAGAAAGATTCTGAGGTGAAGCTTTAGAAACAGAGATGAATGAGAGAGTACAGATTGAAGTATTGGATCCATCAGCTCTAATTTGATAGGGTTATGTCATTGAAACGAAGATGATGTAGAATGTGGTAAGATATAACAAAACCGTATATGCTCTGTTTGTGACATTGATGGCTTCAATTCGAAGCAATTTCACTGCAAATATTGGAATGAACATGAGCTTACAAGATTGTTACTTAAGTTGTTGAATTCAAACCGAGTAAACCAACGGAACTAGGGAAAAAACTATCTAATGCATCGAAAGACTTGTCCAACGATAATGGAATTAAAGAAGACTTAAGTGATGCATTATTAGTATAGCTTTGCTTTGAAGTTACAAAATGGATTATTTTTTGTGATGTGAATTTTTGATTCGATCATATGATGCGTCAAGCGTCAAGTCATAGAAGCGTCAAGGCTACACTTTGCTAATTCAGTTCGTACTTGAAAGTGTTTTGAGTTACAAATTGATATAATTAAACTACATACTCCGAAGTAATTAGGAATCTAGTTTCCCACTGGCCATAGTTTACAATTACATAGTTAATGTGCGCGCATTAAAGGCTTCATCGTGAGCTACTACGTGCCAGCTCTTTGCACGCCTAGTCATTTTCAATAATTTTCTATACTTTATATAGTCTTAATGAGAAAATCTCATTCTAGTTTTGCTCCATTTATTATAGATTTATAGAAACTTCAAAGTGATGGTCTTATACAGAGACAGAGACGTGTAAACGCATTCAATTGTTTTTCTGCACATGTATTTATGATTTATGTATTTCAGATGCTCTCTCTAACTAACAAAAATGTACGTATGGCTTAATATATCCAACTAACATAGAGTTTCTTAATTTAGACAATCATTGCAAATAGAAATTATAAATATCTAATCTAATATATAAAAATTCTCAGATAACCCTAGCAGAAGCTTCTATGTTTTGCAGCCAAATAAGGAAATATAAAAATAATTTATAAATTATTTAACTCCTATTCCTATAATAAAAAATCTGCCACCTCAAGATATATACAAATATTTTTTGTAAATTATTCAACTCCTATTCCTATTGTGAAAAGTTTTTGGACCCCTCTCTCTATATAATACACTTTGGCCATTCCGATCTAACCAAACACAAAAAAAAAAAAATCGAAAACTCTCTATTGTCATCATTCCACAAAAAACAAATCATGAACTCTCATCAATACAAACCAATCCTTCTTACATTCTTGATCACTCTTCTTCCCCTCCTCCAACTTCTAAGCCCTACCAATGCGTTACCATCCCCACCAATAACAGCTGTTTACGCCTTCGGCGACTCCACGGTGGATCCCGGCAACAACAATTACATCCCCACTCTTTTCCGGAGCAACCATCTTCCCTACGGCAAATCTTTCCCGGGACAACGCTCCACCGGAAGATTCTCCGACGGAAAACTCGCCACCGACTTCTTAGTCTCCTCCTTCGGGATCAAACCCACTTTACCAGCTTACCTAAACCCTTCGGTCAAACCCTTTGAGCTTTTGACCGGAGTTAGTTTTGCCTCGGCTGGAAGTGGTTTAGATGATCGTACGGCGATGTTATCGTTGACTTTGAACATGGACAGGCAGTGGAGGTACTTCGAAGAGGCCGTGCGGAAGATGAAGAGTTTGGTTGGGGAATTGGAGACTGATCGGGTGATTAGGAATGCTGTCTTCGTGATTAGTGCTGGCACTAATGATATGACTAACAATGTTTACACTCGCGCTCCCGGGAGTTTCATCTCTGTTTCGAATTATCAAGATTTTCTACTTAGCAAAGTCGAAACTTTTGTCCAGGTACTTAGTTACATACTTATCTTTTAAATTTCATATATAGTTTAATAATATTTAACTTATTAGTATATAAATCTTATAAAAATATATAGTTCTATCTTTAGAAATATATATATATATATATATATGATTAAAGTTTTAAAATAGTAACAACTTCTTACGTGTACATGGATCCCACTCATTAAATTTATTCACTAAAGTAAAAAAACTCTCCGCGTTTGCTAATATAATCATTAGATTAGATATAGTTCTTATCACTATTTTAGATAACTATTCTAAAACGTTTTCAATACTTATTGTATTTATTTTGATATAAGTTGTGTCTTTCTTTAATTCTAATATCTATTTACATTGTTGAATATTTTTTCAATTTTCAGTATATTCCTTTCTTCTTTTAAAATTTCTATTTTATAGTATCAATTTTTCTAGAGAACAACCAATGATTAAGACGTTTTTATAGGCCCAGTTTTTGTGTCCTTGGGATTGTTCCTCACAGGCCCATATATAATAGTAGACCTCTAATCTAATATGGTCATCTTGTTTTCTCATAGTTACATATATGAGAGAGATCCACTAACATATTTCTAACCTTACAAATGCTTTGCAGAGACTATACAACGCAGGAGCACGAAGGATTACACTAGCTGGACTACCACCAAACGGATGCCTTCCAGTGCAAGTAACAGTTGCTGGCTTCACTTCTCACAACTTCCATCGTAGGACCTGTACGGAACACCAGAACGCTGATTCTAGGGTTTACAATCAAAAGCTACAGAGTCTAACCTTCCGTCTTAGTCAGAGGCTTAGAGGTTCCAAGGATCTTTACCTTGATATCTACTCTCCGTTAATAGACATGATCAATTATCCTCGTAAATACGGTAAGTAACTGATTAAGTTTTTTTTTCCTTCACATATTTAGCGAATTTATGATTTAGTTTATAATTTGAGATATTTATATATGCAGGAATAGTGGAAACACTGAGAGGATGCTGCGGGACGGGGTTTCTTGAAGCAGGACCTCTATGCCAGCCAACGTCTCGGACTTGTGACGATGTGTCCAAGTATTTGTTCTTTGATTCTGTGCATCCTTCACAGAAGGCTTACTCTGTCGTTGCTAGTTTCGCCTTACGAAATTTGCTTCCTCGCCTCTAATTCATTAGTATTTTTTATTTCAATTTTTTTCTTAAAACATTATTGGTGTTCTAGCTATTGGTGTTTTGTACGTAACATTACATTTATTTCATCATTTTTGAGGAATACTGAATAGATTAGATTTCTACTTTTTTTTTATAACTGACTCCAAAAAGTTAAATCTATAGAAGCTTTAAATAGAAAATTTTTGCCACTCCAAAATAGTTTTGCAAGAATAATTATACGATGTCAAATATATTAAAAAGAAAAATTGGATCTCTCACGTTACAATATGTTTGACTTAATTAACAATATGGAATATGTATATACTTGTACAAATTATTAAGGACTGAGAAGAGAATGATACAACAAGGACGCATGTTAGTAGTCACAAAACAACAAAATCCTACCATAGTTTTGATTCTCTGGAAATATGTAATTATTCTTAAATATATAAAACGATATATAGCCAAATCTTATTCAAGGCCCGAGATGATAAGAAACGATTATATGCGAATAACAAATAACTTGTTGTCTATCGAGGAGATCAAGACACATCTCTATGTCAAGTACATCTGTCTTCTTGTCTTTCTCTCAATTTTTTCTCTTAACGAAAGTTTTTTTTCCCTTAACCTCACGACTAAAACTAAAATGAACTTTGGTAGGCATCAAAGTTGTGTTTTAATAAAATATAATTTTTTTTTCTATTGTCCTCAGACCCCAAAGCCAAGGTAAGCTCTATATCTTTCTACAAATCGTCAATTTGACTTTTAAAAAAAAAAAAATAATAATAAATAAATAAATTTACCGCTTTGAAGCTAAAGTTTGTTTAGTTTTAATATTTTCCAATCTTTAGTTGTACTTGTATGGAGGTAGGACACGGGAGTCTTTATCACTTTCGCGTACTTCAATTTTATGTTCGAAGCATCAGACTTCTAATTTATCTGAATATCTGATCTGGTTGAAAATAGTATATAGTATTACAGATGAAGCAACTTGGGTTCACTGACTCAACGTTAGTGTATAACTTTTCAGACAAGCTCTCCATGATTGAAAACAAAATATTGGCTTAGGATACTTGTTGTGTGAGGGTGAGTGAAAACGGGAACTACACATACATTTGCAATGTCTCACAAGAAGACACAAGTAAGACAACGTGCAATGTCTTGTAACTCTCAAAATCATATAGACTCACTTATGTATTGCTTGGTTATTATTCAGTAGAAAACAAGTCTCTGCTAGCTCCCAACTCGATCACAATTTACATATATTTAAATATGCATTTAACATCTCGACAAAATTATGTGGAAAAATGACAAAAAAAAAAAAAAGTTTTTAAAAAATGTCTATTATTTCCTTAATTATGGGTCTTGTCACAAGTATGCAACGAATGATAAAAGTACAGAACCGTCTTCCATCAACAAGTACCTCAAGATCTCACTTAGAATATACGTATATATATATTGTTATATATATTCACAAAGTGAGATCAAGGGGACTTGCCAAGACCTCAATCTTTCTCTCAGTTTGATCTTCTTTCCTAATGGTTCGACCAAGTTTTGATAAACCTGACGAAGATAATGAAAGAGACAAACCCTGCAGGCTATCGTGATGATTATCATGTTCTTTTTCTTCATTTTCTAACAAGCATTCTCCAAGGTTGTCGTGTGTCCGAGGTACCTTAAGGGACAAGCTTAGATCCAAATCTTGGTTTGACGTGTTGCAGTCATCAGACAATAATACTCTCTTCCTCTTCAGAACGTTCTCAGATCCTTCTGCCACTCGAGCATTCTCCCATTGATAAGAATTTCGTGTTGTAGCACTATGATCTTGTGGTCGTGTTGCGGTGGAGGGATTAGGATTGGATGAAAGGCTCTGTCCCCATGATTTGTTAAACGTTTTCATGCCTTCGAGGAAGCTTCTATGAATTCTTGGAACAACTTCAGCTACTCCATTGTTCTCATTAGCCGCTTCATGAGAATTGATTCGAAACGAAATAGTTTTGTTCTTATCATTAAGAATACTATTGCTAACTCCGTGAACTCTCTCACCAGGTCGTGGGCTAAACAGTGTTTGTCTTGTTCTTGTAGTGTCTCGTGCCGTTAAGCCTCTCCACGGGCTACGGTAGATCTGTCGTCTATGGTCGGTCCAGGAACCGCTACCATATCTGCTGAATACATTTCAAGTTATAAACGAATAATTTTAAGTTTAAAGTCAATAGGCGCCCAATATTTTTTTAAAAATACCCTAAACTAGAAGAAGGCCTTTGATCGAAACTTTGTAGCATTGGAAGTTGGCTAAGGTTGTAAGTGTAACCAGCTCCGTGCTCAAACGAAAATCCTTGATCTCCTAAAGTTATAAGAAAAAGAAGACACAAGAATCAATATCTCGTCGAATTCAGTTATGAAATTTATGATCAGAAACCCTAATTTAACTCAGAAAGAAGTAAATTACCTTGATTCGGGTCATCGGTCTTCTTGCTCCGGTACATCTAGAGAAAAGAAACGTGAAGGTGGAAAATATGAGTCAGATGAAGATAACAATGAAAGATACTATATATGTGCGCATGTGTATATGTTTGCAAAACCTGAAGATGGCTCTTGACATGGGCAATACTTAGCCCCTTAACGTTCATCAGTTGAAGAACAAGCTTAGGTGTTGCTCCTGTTCCAAAAAAACCGTTTAGAGATAATCTAAAGAAATATTAACAAAAAAAACCCTAGAAAATTATTGATCTTCATATATGCAATGATCTTGGNCCGCTTCATGAGAATTGATTCGAAACGAAATAGTTTTGTTCTTATCATTAAGAATACTATTGCTAACTCCGTGAACTCTCTCACCAGGTCGTGGGCTAAACAGTGTTTGTCTTGTTCTTGTAGTGTCTCGTGCCGTTAAGCCTCTCCACGGGCTACGGTAGATCTGTCGTCTATGGTCGGTCCAGGAACCGCTACCATATCTGCTGAATACATTTCAAGTTATAAACGAATAATTTTAAGTTTAAAGTCAATAGGCGCCGAATATTTTTTTAAAAATACCCTAAACTAGAAGAAGGCCTTTGATCGAAACTTTGTAGCATTGGAAGTTGGCTAAGGTTGTAAGTGTAACCAGCTCCGTGCTCAAACGAAAATCCTTGATCTCCTAAAGTTATAAGAAAAAGAAGACACAAGAATCAATATCTCGTCGAATTCAGTTAT
>NC_025690.1:22038886-22049784 GCF_000633955.1 Camelina sativa
TTACTGAAACTCAACTATCTGGGCCACCCAATCTCTCTACAGCTTGAAGAAAGCAAATATGAAGCTCAGGTGTCCATCTCAGCCTCGGAGTCTTTGAGCGGTTGTACGGCCTCACAGATCCACCATTCTTCTTGATCTGATCATGATCATGATTCTGGTGGCTTCCACTCTCTTCCACATAGCTATTGCTAGATGGACTCTGATCTCCTGATCTCTCTTCTTCATCCTCTTCACCCTCTTCATCCTCCTCTTCATCTTTGTCTTCTTCTATATTGGTGGTGGCTTTGAAGTTGTTAGATAGACAAGTCTTGGAGTTTTCAGAACTTTTGCTGCTTGATCTCATCTTGGTCTCTAGCTATTTGGCTGTTTTTGTGTGTTTTTGTTTTTGTTTTTGGGGTGGAACCTTTTTGGTCTATCTTGGAGTTCTATGGACAAAGTTCAATCAAAGATCACACACTCATACATATGTGTTAGGAATTTAAGGTGAAGACTTTTGAAGGTCTAGGTGTATGACTTTTTGGATGCTTGTATCCATCATTCCTTTTTCTTCCCCTCCCTCTCTCTCCAACTCAACATATATGTTGAAATATATGTATATGATGGCAACGGATATTCTAAATTCTTTTTAATATATAGCTTTTCTTTAAACCAGTGTTTTGTTCTATAGTTATTATATACATCTTAGGGAAAGATAGATGTAGATTTACACCTCATGACAAATATGGTACTTTTACTTTCATTAAACTTTAGTAACTTCAGTAACTTCAGTCATAACATATATTTAAAAATTAATAATGCCTAATTATTAAGTCAATTCGTTCAGTTTTTGAATATCTTTGTGATAGGGAGTGAAAAGAAACTCCCAAGGATAGAAGAACTTGTCTAAATATTGATCATTTTCTTGGTAATTAAAGATCAAATGTTTTCCTAACAAAGATACATTGGTACATACACCGATTTTATGACATAAATCAAAGGCCAATATAACATGTATATGCTGTGAGAATTCACAATTTTTTTATTTCTTTCAAAACCAACTGATAATGAATTGAATGATCTATATGTTTTCATTAGATTTTTTCTAACCTGTTTTTTTTTGTTTCCATTGGAACTAACTTTTTTTGCAATATAGGAAGAAGGCAACATTAATGAGGTATACATATTAATTAGATAAATGAAATTTCTTCCATCGTTACAACTCATAAATTAAATTGACTAGAAAAGCATACATAAAAGGGGATGGTTAGGGGGATGGGCTCGTGACTTCAAAGCCAAAGCTGTGAAACCAGAAAAAAAAAAAAAAGAAGAAACCCAAAAGCATAACTAGATACATAGATAGAGAGAGAGAACATAGAGAGAGGAATCAGACAGAAGTTAAAAGGTGCTTGGCTGGGCTGTCTTCACTGAGAGACACGAGAAGAAAATATTGCTACTTGTTTCTGTCACCAACGACAATCACGGGTTTGTCTCCATCTCCACTACTCTTACTATTTCTTATTATCTATAATTTATCTACACATGCGTCTATCTCTATATACATGCAAATAGTACATCTCGCTTTTCGATATATAACTCAAATATAATGTTATTTTTTATATATAATTAGGATAGAGAATATCACAATTTAAGCTAACAAGTCACATGAATTCTCCCGTATCACAGATTCGAACTTGAGATTAAAACGGGTATATTTGTACGCACGTAAACAATAAATATATATAATTAATTAGTACAAACCAAGTAGAGACTTCATATAAACGTTCAGAAAATCAAGTTAAAAAGAAATCGAAATTTCAATTAATTTGAATTTTAAGTTAATTTTACAACTATTTTAAAAGTAATACTATATACGAAACATACTTTTTCCACTTTTGACACACATATTAAATTATGTTTGGTGATTATTTAACATTTTTTATTAATACTAAGATTGGCACTATAAATTTTTTTCATTCGTTTAAATAAATAAATAAACGAGAAATCTGAAACGATGTATTAATATGTTATATACTCAACGTTGTATCTCTACTAATCTCTAACAGCGCAAAACTTTTGACATGCAAGTATACTGTATCAAATTTTTGTGAATGGTGTGACCAAATGTAATGTTGAAGTCATCAGTCAAAAAAATTAGGTATATGACATTTCTTTCTGTTTTTGAAAATCTTTTTGGAAGCCCAATGTCCAGCTAGCCGTAAGCGTATCTTTTGTCGTCGTAATGAATTGGTAGGAAGAATTAAAACTGTCGTATATTTTGGTTTTAGTCTTAATAATATTTTACGTTAAGAGTGACGTTCCTCATCTACCCTACTATCCTACTTCCATCCTCAGACAACCCATGAGCAATTATATACGACCCAACAACAAATACCAAATGCTAAGTAATATCAATCACGGTGTAGACCAACAAAAAAAAGTAATATTAATTACGGTATTGCTTTTACTAAGTTAATTAGTTATAATTAATCCGTTGAAATTGACCACGATCGATGCTAATTCATTCAATCATTCTCCTTGACACATATGATGATAATATGAATCAATCAAATTCTAAACGTGGACCAAAGTCTTCGTGCATGTTTTATGTCTCAAAAACTTTTTCAATCTCGGAACCTATAATCTTATGAATAGTATAGGGTGTGTTCTGAAGATCTTAGATTGTAGAAACTATACGGTACTGTACAGTAGAGAGAAAATCAAGCAATATATGTCGTCATGTAATTTTGTTTC
Source organism: Camelina sativa (assembly GCF_000633955.1). Taxonomy (NCBI): domain Eukaryota; kingdom Viridiplantae; phylum Streptophyta; class Magnoliopsida; order Brassicales; family Brassicaceae; genus Camelina; species Camelina sativa. The sequence continues at coordinate 22,041,617 of NC_025690.1, forward strand.
AAATTAAATAATGTGTATATATATTTTAAATTAAACGATATATGAAGGAAGCAAAATATTATAATGGGAAAGAATAAGTTAGGAGAGAGCGGAGAGGAATAGAATAATAATGAGATTTGTACGTATTATGCATGGGTTTGCATGCATAGTCACACTGCAGCTAAGTAATAAATCAGTATGGCCCAACAGTTTAGGTATTGAAACCACAATTGCGCATATTATATTATTCGTAGTCATATTAATATATCGTTTTTTTGGTATTACATTATTATATAACCATGAGGACAAAAGTCGTGTTCCCAAATTTTTAATAATAGAAACAAATAAAATTTGGACCAGGGCAACTTCGTGGGATGTAGGTTGCTTGTCGAATTAAAAAATTGGGAATTTAAATTTCATATGTGATGCTCTTGAAAATAATTTATTTTATTTTTATTTTGGGGGAATTCAGTGATGACACATAGGAAAATGGATTCAATCAAACAATGACTGTGGAATATTTTTAGTTTTTTTTTTTTGGTAAGTTTGCAATGATTTTGTGTGAAATTTTAATAAAATAATAATCTCCACAACATCATCTAAAAATCTTTTTTTTTTTAAATATAGCAAAAGTAAAATGTATTCTTCTAAAATATTCAAAAAATCGTATACTGACCTTAACACGATCTTATATAATAGCGGTTATTAAGGATCTTCTTCTCTACACAACTTGGTCTGCTTATGTAATTTGGCTGCATGTTGAGTTATCTATGAGGTTTAATTGAGGTGTGGAGAGTGAACACCATTACAACACACTTCGTTCCTAAATGGAAATATGACTGTTCTACGTGTATCATTGTGTGTGGGAAGGGAAACTATAGTCAGAACCCGTACGTGTCTTTCCCCTCAAATCACAACATCGAAATATCGACAATAGTTGTATAGAATTTTGGTTTATCATCGAATAATCACATCCGCGGATGCTAATTAATCCGGCGACGATAAAATCGATCACCCATGTGGGCCAGCCAATTGGGCTCTTCTCTTACCAAATTATGTTTGGTTCAAGTTGAATTCTCTTTTTGTTGTTAGTGGTTGAATCTTTATTGAATTGTATTTTTGGGGGTTAAAGAAGAAATTGGGGTCTATTTACAATAAAACTAAAAGTAAAGGGGTGAAAAGATAAATAAAATTCAATTGGGAATTGAGAGAGAGCAGGACAGACAAACCCTTATAGTCGGGGATTGTCGTGTCCGTTCAACAAAAGTCTCCAGAAACCGGCGAACTGTGAGAACAGCTCCGGTGAAGTCGATTTGGGAGTAGAAGACGAGTGTTCAGTTCAGCGAGATCGGAAAGATGTATGATGTGATGTTGGATGAGGCGAACTTGTGGCATCACGAACACGAACAGGTTGAACCACCTCTCCGTAAGCGGAAGATCGAAGAAGCTCCTCCACCTTCACCTGTCGAAGACGTTTATTTCTCCGACGAAGAAGATCCTGAGGAACAAGAAAAGTATCGTCTTCAAGTTGTTGAGTCTTGTGTAATTTTATCTTTCTCTTTAACTCCCTTTTTCTTTTTGGGTGTGGTTTCTTGAAATTGTGCTTTGCAAGTTTTGTGCTTTACGATTTCCAAATTTTAATATTTTGTTTTAATTTGTAATTTTAGGGATTTGATGTTGATTTCTGCAACCATACGTATAATGGGATAATGCCGGGTGGATGTAGTCCCTATGACAAACTCTTTGCAAAGGCTGGACTCCATTGTTACAATCTTGAAAAGGTTACTCTTTTTATGGAGAGGTACTTTTGCTTTACCCTCTCCTTGTGATTGACTTACCTCATTGCTTCTAACCTTTGTAGGGAAAGAAGTTAGAATTCAAGAGTCTAGTCAAAGTTAACTCAGAAATCGGTTCACTTTACAATTCTTACTCAACCTCTGAGGTGATGGATCCTATCAACAACTCAATTCACACTTTCCAAACTTTAGTGCCAGGTACTCGTCACAAAAATATGCAGGATCAAGCCTCAAGTGCCAGGTAAAACTGTGTGTGTGTGTGAAAAAAGAGAGTCCATTTGTCATTGTTTTCATATCGAGATAGTATATAATCATGGCGGCAATACTGTTTCTTTTTAGCTAAATATTTTGAAAATGTTTTAGGCATGGGAGATGCCACTTGCTTTTGGGACTTGGATGCTATATATGACTTCTATAAAGGTGATATGCCAGATTGGCCACCGAATGATGATAAGTTACAGTTCTATGAGGTGAATTGTTTAGTTTTTGACTCATCTTCTTCACTATATAAATGTGATCTGTTTTCAACTAATAAGTTTTAGATGATTAAAAAAAATGCAGGTGAATGAATTAGAGTTGCGAGACAATGAATGGCTTCATCTATACGCCGAAGTTGCATTGTTCTCCGAGTGGGCCGATGACCTGGTGAGGATATATATAAAAAAAAAAGCTTAGATATGTGAGTGAGCATATGACACTTTTTTTTCTCAACAATTTTGTTTTTGTTTTGGTTTTGCAGAGTTCTTACATGCCATTTGAGATGAAGAAAGTAGTGGTACAAACAACAGGAGATGTAGAGTCGAGTATGAAGCTCAAGTCGAGTAATGCGATCTTCTATATGAGCTTCAAGATTCGTGGAGGTCGCGAGTGCAGTGGCATAGTAAGAAGAACAAGTGATGGAAAAACAGGACATATGTGCCTTGAAGCTAGATGCTGGATCGACAAGTAATGACACTAGCTAGTAATCTGATATTTTGTGGTCTTTTTTTTTGTTGTTTATGTATTGATCTTATGGTAATAGTAATTGTGCACCCAAATTTTTACCTTACAAAATTTTCAGGTTGTAATTATGGAAAATTTATGTTAGATGCATTTTCTCCCTTGTAACTACTTAAAATTAAATGAGATTATTGGTTGACAAAGAAAAAAAAGATGCATTTATCAAAATTTGTGTGTTTCCCTCCACTCAAATTCAAACACCATATCGTGCACACTTATATTCTTGATGTATTTTGCAATTCACGTATTCTCTACCATTTTCGTACAAAGACATCTAGAAGACATATATAATTTCTACAAGCCTTTTTTTTTTTTTTTCCGATTTGCACACTAATTCATCATATACATGTCAATAGGTTTACTTTTAAACTCACATCTTCAAAATATTTACGGTTTTATTATTAGTGAAGGGCTCTCTCTTAGGCAGTGGAGGACAAAACCTCCAACTCTGCCCACCAAAGAGGTGACAGTTTCGGCGTAGCATCGTTAGGTGATATTCCCGTGATCTCCCGTAACCATCCTGTGACTTCACCCATTGTAGGCCTCTCTTTCGGGTCGGTTCTGAGGCATGATTTGATAACTTCACCTATATTCTCAATCTTGTCATCATAAGATTCCAGTGTTGGATCTACCATCTTGGCTAGTAGAGTCTCTCCTCTCAAGAAATCAACCAGCCCGGTATCTACCGAGTCAAGTTTGTTAACCGATTCCGGGAGTTTCCCGGTTATCATTTCGAATAAAAGTAAACCGAAGCTGTAAACGTTGTCTTGGGGATTCAAGACTGAGATGCCTGTGTTTAGGATTGTGCTGTTGATGCTAGTCTCTGTCTCAGATGTACCGAAACTGAAATCGGATACTTTGACAGCATAATCTTCCGCGAGCTGAAGAGATGATGAGACGAGGTTGGTGTGAGCTATAGGTGGATTGAGTTGGTGCATATGGTCAATGCAATATGCTGTACCCATTACGATTCTTAACCTCATTCCCCAGTCTAAGTGTTCTGATTCTTTACCTGTAACCAAACAAAAAAAAAAGATTTGCTTCTCCATTTAGATAACAAAGCCAACATAAGAAGAAGACATTGTAGTTTTTGACAAGTACTCACAGTGTAAATGCTCAAAGAGTGATCCGTTTGGAGCATATTCAAAGATCAAGATCCTCGTGAAAGGTTCCTTTTCCTCACAGTAACCAAGCAGGTTTACAAAGTTCTTGTGGTTGATCTTCGACAACATTTCAATCTGAAATCACGAAACAGAACACGCTAAGTCCCACTATATATATATTGTTGTCGTAACAAAATCTAACGAACGGGAAGAAACAAAACATAGTACCTTGTTCCTAAAGTGTATTTCTGTATTGTTCTTCCAGTCTTTAGTGGATGTAGTATCAAATGAAGCAACAGCTATCTCTACTCCACTTGATAGTGTTCCTTTGAACAATTTCCCAACTGAGCAAGATCCAATGACATTACTAAAATCTTCACATGCAGCTTCAATCTCAGATCTTTTGAGTACAGGGACACCTAAGGATCAAAAATCCACTGATTACTAAACAAAAAGGATACAAATTTGGCTAATAATCCAAGTAAGTGAAAGAAACTTACCAGTTACAAAAACTCTCTGAAGTTGTCCACTAAGACCTGTACGCCAAGGATTCACAGTTTCTCCAGCCTCACGTCTGTAAAAGTAGACACCAGTAGCCACAAGGAGAAGCAAAACAGCACCGCCTACTACGCAGCCAACCACTAGAGGAACAACCACTGAAGAAGAATCAGAGTTTCTTCTCTTAGAGGGAGCAACTGACACAGATGGAAAAAGTGAAACATCTTGTGTAGATGATGAACTCTTTTGTGGCTCTGGAACTATTGAAGAATGTTTTTGAGAAGGGTTTGGGGATGATGATGGTGTGATAGTTGCAGCTATAGTAGCAGCGCTGTTTTTGGGTTTTTTTCTAGAAGGCAAATCGTTGTATGTGAATGGGTTACGGACAAGTGTTTTCCTGTGGAATCCAACAGCTTTCCTAAACAAAAGGTAGAAAAAATAAATTAACCCATTGCAAAGCATAGTAAGCTACATAGACATATAAGCATGAACTAAGAGACATCTTCTTAGTGTAGATCTACCAACCCCCTTGACTTTCAAGTTCCAGATTAAATTAGAGTAGAGAATCAAAATGCAAACCAAAGGAGACACTACAAATCTCAGAAATAAACTGAAAGTGATACTTACAAGTTATTGGAATCTCCATCTGACCATAGATCTTTCTTTAAACTGTCTTCACTTTTCTGAACATCTACACCTGAGAGAACACAAAGCGAAACAGAGGATTTCAGAAAAAAAGGTTCTAGCTTTTGTTCTGTCTGCAGCAAACCAAGCATAAAAAGGAGTAATTCAAACGAAAAATTTTAAAAAGTCAATACCTTGGTCAATGAGAGAACAACAGGAACCGAAGAAGCTGAGAAGGAACACAGAAGACACAAAAGAACGCATTTTGAACATTGATCTCGAATGAATCGAGAAGACAACAGTAGCTGCAAGAGTTGAGAGCAGAGGATGGTATGACGAGTTTGGATCTAATCAGAGAAAACAAAAAGAGAGAGAGAGAGAGAGAGAGAGAGAGACTTGTGACTTGTGAGTTTCCTCCTTTGTCTGAGAGCAGAGACGAGTTTGAGTTTTGATACAAGAAAGCGCGTGCGCCGTGTTTTGCCCGATTAAGGAAAAACTTAAACTAAAGGAATCTAATCGGGCTTATTTTTTCTGGTCAACGAGAATTAAAAAGATGTGCTTATATTTATTTTATAAAAACCAGTCAATTTGTTTCCTTATTGTATTTTCGTGAAAATTAAACTATTCGAGAAATTGTTTTATTTTTCAACGAGTATTATTGTCACATACTGTAACCCAAGTCTACCACGTTCGAACCATGCTTGACTTGGACGTATTCCAAAGTCCTAACCATTGCGAGGAAACTAACATCAGCAGTTTCCTACTTTTTAATCCGTTTAGTAATTAACCTGACTAGGAGACGATTTTTACAAAATCTTCCAATTATTAAAATAATAATTTGGGTATTTAGATATAAAATCTTACTTTTTAAAATTCTGATTTATTTACAATTTTTAAAAAATTAATTAGTAATTTTTGTCCATAATTAATTAGAGAGAAAATATTCTTTTTAGAAATTAATAATTATTAAAAAAAAATTATTAGTCTAATATTAAAATTATATTTTTACTCTTAATGAAAAATTAAACATTTAACTAAAAACCAATGGCATGACAATATAATTTTTTTACACTTTATAAGATTAGTTTTATAATTGTACTTCTCAATTAATATAGTAGGAATTGTTTTGTCTATTAATATAGTAGGAATTTTTTTGTCTATTGTATATTTAGCCGCCTTGATTAAAAGTTAGGTGAAAAAAAAAATGATGTGTTGTTTGGTTTAATATTAAGCATTGACTAATAACTAAGTATATAGTAAAATTTTAATGGCAGAACTAATAAGGTTCAAAAGAATAGGCTCAATTCTAGCCAGCCACCGTCTAAAAAGACTTGTGGCTTTGCGAATGGTTCCCACCTTCTTGATTTCTCTTTGGTTATTTCTTTCAATTTGTATTGGTTACGATTCAACCAAGGTATTAAAAACAAGAGAAGAAAATCAAGAGAAACAGGTCATGAGCCACGTAGATTTGGTTTGATGATCATATCTGAAACTGAATGATTGAAGTTGAAGGAATGATTGTCATCTCAAATATTTGTGACTATTTCAAATTGGAAGGTTGCTTAGCTGTTGCTTTCTTTCTTCGTCCCCAATTCTCTCTTCCCATGTGGGATCCTCGTGGTCTGCTAACTAGTCAGCGTGCAAAACCCCTATTCTTTATTAGTATAAATGTGCTACATACTTTCGTATCTTAGTGTTTTATATTTCGTAAAAACATTACATATTATATTGTTATAGGAACCAATTATGCGAAAAATAAAATTTCCGGCCGGAGAATCTAAGATAATAAACAAGTTTGCCTACAGGCCTACCTAGCTATGTTGTTGACAAATAAATTATTCTTCAATGGATAAGGATATGGTTTTGTAGATTAGCTTCGACAATGGATATGACCAACATATGTTCTAGCTAAGTAATTCATGGTGAACTAATAATTGTTGTTAATGGTGGGTCTTCCCACAACTATTTTATTCGTGATTTGGTTACTATAAACGTTTTAAATGATTAAAAAAAAAAAGTGTGAAAGAGAATAAGGAAGAAGAAAAGAAACAATTTCATATTCCCTTCATGGGAATTGGGAAGAGAGATGCATCATACATTACATAGAGATTAAATGGGGTGAAACTAGTCAAATATTACTAGTCAAACTTTCCTAAGTTTCACTTTCTATATGATTTATTCTAAAAATATTCTTCCAGGATAACCAAAAAGCCATTTTATCCCTAGTTATAATTCAATTTCATCTACCGGAACTCTTAGAACTCCGTCGCTTGTGCACCGGAAAACACGAAACACACCTAACCAAGCCTTGCACATTGCAAGCCTTACAGCTTGTGAATCCAGATCTCTCCGAGAAGATTTTGTGACTACCATTACACCGATCACACATAACAAATCTCCATCCCCTACACGAATCACATACCTCAGCGAATCTTTCACCTGACGGTGTTAACGCAGCGATCAGTTTCCTCAGCTTGTCGTTCTCATGCAACTGCTTAATCTCTTCCGACCCGCCGATATATCTCCCACCGATAAAAACCTTAGGCAACGTCACTTTCTTTGTTCCGAACATCGTTTGCAACTCATCGTGAAATGTGGAATCCATCAATAAATCTCGCTCGTCGATATTGATTCGGAATGCATGGAGGATGGACCGCACATATCTACACTCCTCGAACGTCTTCCTTATGATTCCAAGGCTAGTGTAGTAGATAACGACGCCTCGGTGGTGATCAGCGTTGGGGATATCTACGACGGAGAAACTTGGATTTGAGATACGTCCGTGAATCCTAGCAGGACTCCGAGGCTGGTGAATGACTTGACGCCGGGGAGGGTAGGATTCTGATGAGGGGTCATCAAGGAGGTTTTGGATGTCTTTGAGTGATGAACATGAGAAACGTCTCGGCCATTTTGGTGAGTCGGGTGAGATTTCGTGACGACGTCTGCGTGGTTGAAACCAATTCGGGAACATTAGAGAAGATCAACAACAAAATCTTGAGGAAAATGAAAATGTTAAACGAGTAAATATTAGTATCAGTGAAAAGAATAGATAAGGACCTAATCACTACAAAATTATTTCTTACCCAAAAAGAACCAAAACATTTAATTTATATTCTTACATTTTCATGGTAGTCAAAATTTATTAATTGTGTTAAAAAGTTCATGACTT
>NC_025690.1:22050046-22073970 GCF_000633955.1 Camelina sativa
TTTTTTTTTTTTTTTTGACAAACAAATGATTCCATTCACTCAGATAGAAACATTACAAAAAGTTCATGACTTCAAAGTGTGTTTACAAATCATAAACTCAACAAAGATTCAAATCGCTTATATATACTTTGAAAACGCCCCCATGCACATTAGAGCTCTCTCGTTAACTTTGACCTTTACTCTCGTGGTAAAACAACCAAGCTCTGTTTTTAGGGTGCAAACTGTGATATAACTTATAGTTGGTAAACTCAAAACAAAATCCCCTTAACAAAGTTGGTTCTCTCTAATGGAAGGGGTACTGTGATATATATAATCTAGTTGCGTCATTTGATAGTGTACAAATGAAATCACTTTGCTAGTATTGTTTATGCTTCTCTTTTTCTGTCTATCAGTATCAGAGCTCCGGTTTAGCAGGACGCCAAAATCCCTTCCGACCAACCAAAAACCTGTCCTGGTATATTTTGGTTGACCAATGAAGCGAGCCAAATATGGATTCAAGCTTCTTTATTGTTTCCTTGGTGTCTTGTACCACGAGATATCCGCCTGGTCTCACTATCCGATCTATCTCAGCTGCCACTTGTACAATGTCACATCTGAAACAGACCCAAAACACCAAACATCAAACAGAGTTTCTTGGGACAAACCCGTTTCTGAATAAGCCAAATCTAACTGAACGAGACAAACAAAATTAACCCGTTCTAGTTCAGTACACATATCTCAAAAGCGGGAAAACCGAACCAAAACAGTGAATTGAAAACTCAAGAGACTGATAAATTCTGATCAGTTGTTTACCTTTGTGAGACATCTCCCAGGAAGAAACTGGAATGTAGCAGATCATATGTTCTAGGGTAAGTGTTGAGGGACTCACACCAATCATGGTAAACTCCAATCAAGCCTCGATCATAAACAACGGAGAGAGTGTCAGGTTTATCCACAGGCACAACATTCATCACCCATAGAGGTCGGTTTATAAGTGCAGCAGCAAAGCTATCAGCATAACATAGACAATAACAAGCTGTGTCATATCTCAGTTTGGGAACAACCGGATTCTAGTTAAAAAAAAACAGAGAATGAAAATAACCTGCCATAACCAGCATTCATGTCCATCACATTCCGCACACTCGACCAGTTTACAGCTAAACGTTCAAGATAAACATCAGATACAATTGCTGACCATTTCTCTGTATCTTTCTTCAGTTTTCCCGCTTCAACCGAAATGCTTTGAGGTTTAACACTCACAAGCCGTTTAGGCCATATCTCAGGCCAACTCTTTCTGTTCGGTAACTTGGAAATGCATTTGGCTAGTGGAACATACCTAAGAAGAAAAGAAAAAGTTACAAAACAGTGGACATATTATATATACTATGTGAATGTGAAGCATCATTTTGTATAACAGTTTCATACCATGAAGCATTTACTTCCTTTTTATCGCACAGAGGTGGATCTTGTGTGCTGCGTTTATTGTAGCAAGATTCTGAAGTTGGCTTTTGATAGATCACAAGTCCGATTCCAGAGGAATCAACCGTCTTTGTCACAACCTTCCAGCAGATGGACTTAGTCAAAGAGACCATTGCTGCAAAACAGACATTGTAACAATTAAAACCATAAAGATCAAGAGGGGTCTTAAAAGAACCAAATCAAGAAAATGATTGTTGCGAACAATTCCAAATTCTGCTATCTCTGTCATTATCTCGATAGACCGGTGTTGCAGACCATATGAAGAAACCCCCTGGCCTAAGTACCCTATTGAGCTCCAACAACGGTTTCCCACCTAAGAAATTAAACCAAAAAGATCATGAAACCTTTCAACCTTACTTAAGGGCTAAGAGGGAAACAAACAAGGGTCAAAATAATACCATCAGCATCCCAATGGACTCTACACCGTGCACAATGGATAACATCAAACGCATTGCTCGGGAATGTAAGCTGTTGCGTTCCAATAACAGAAAGAGTTGCAGGTATTCCTCGTTCTAACGCAAACTGAATCTGAGCTTCATGTTCATCTTTAGGAGCAAATGACATTGTAATAACATCTTTATCTAACAAAAAACCGCCAAAGCTAGCAACACCACAACCAACATCTAATACAACCCTTATGTTTTTCCCCCATTTGATACTCGGTAAAGCCTGTGAGTTTAACACAAATCAGCCTTTCCACAACAAATAAACAGGGGAAACAGCAATAACCAAAAAAACAAAAATTGCTGACCTGTTCAATGAACTCAACGTAATGAGTAACCCCAAATTTGAATTGAGTACCTCCTCCAGGAAAAACAAGATATTCACCGGTTTTATTAACCCAATTTTGTTCCTTCTTGTATTCTACGAGCTTGGGGTGAGGAACATTGTCATACCAAACCTACACATTATATAGAGTAAACAACTAAAGACATGTTCCAATAGAAACTAACACTCTACAAACATTAACTTTGAATCTATCAGACTCTTTTACAGAAACTTCCAAATACTCAAAATGGGTTACTTAACCAAATCATATAACTTTCAGATCAAGCTCGGATCAAAAGTTAGAATTTTCGAAAAAAACAAGAAAAACCAAAGCTTACCAAAAACAAAAACAGGAACTGTCTCTCACCATATCCCGACTCTTAGGCCACGGAACCGGAGGCTTATAGTTATGCGGCAAGGGAACGAGACATGTAGGGCTTGGTTCAGGGCAATGACGTTCTCGATGCTCCATATGTCTCCTCGATTTGAGCTGCTTAATTGCAGCGTAGTTATCAAGACAAGGTATGTAATCAACAGATCCTGCGCCTTTACATAGATCCCATTTTTTCAGCTCTTCCACCACACCATCGAGTGATGATGAAGCGCTTATTAGCTTCATCTTCTGTGGAGTTTGATCGGAAGAAACGTCGACGTTTTGGTTAGGAACTGAGGATTTGGGGTTTGGTGTGTAGTAATCGGTAGGGGTGAGAGAAGGGAAAGAGAATGTGACGTAATTGGTCGTGGACAGGTAGACTGTGATGGTGATGAGGATAGTGCAGAGGAGTAAAACGACGACGGGTTGTACGGATATCCCCATTGTAGAAAGATCGTTTAGAGATCGATCAGTACGAGACGCGTTTCAGGTAATAATAATAAGAAGAAGAAGGTGTGAGCTCAAGCTCCATAAGTCACAGCTTTCACATTTCGATTTTGCAGAGCTTAAAGTAATATTTTTTAATGCGCCGACAAACAAAAACAAAACAGAAGTGTCACGAATGTAATATTTTGTTGTTTGTAAAAGAAAATGTTTAATTTTGTAATAAATCATTTTAATTATATTATCAGATCGTTTTTTTCTATTAGAATATTGTTTCTGTAAACTGCAAATTTTCTCAATATAATTTGATTAGCAGTAGTGTAACTGATATCTTCGGAGACATCAGATCTAATTGAAAATACACAACGACCATGGCCAAATCCAATCAACCTACCTTTCTAAGATAATAATGAGTCATGTGGTGTGGACTGACTCAACATATTATTGAGCAGTGTGACTGTGTGAGTGACAGAGAGTAAATAATATATGCAAAGAATCAATCTTTTATAAAACCATGAATGTATGATTGATATGTAACCCACAATGGGTAAAATAAACTGCCTCAAGATGTCAAAAAAACACATAATATCCCCACCGAGGTTTTTCTACTTGTCAAAAGCTTTAAAACAAAACACTCAACCGTTGAGATTGAGTAGATTTAAATGAGAAAGAAAATTAGTCGGACAAACAATAGATCCGGCAATCTTACTCAATGATTCCAGCACCACCGTCGAGATCCACTTCGCCCATTCCTGTGTCCTCTTCTTCGTCTCCGCTCTCTTCATCGCCACTAATTTCTTCATTGTCAAGACGTAGCTTAGCCATGTGCTCTGTCAGCATCTTATCATCACGTTCACTCACCTATCAAATACATATATTAACATTAGACTCTTGAATGTGCGTGGTTGAGAACAACAATACTGTAAACAAAACACCAAACAAAAAGCTGGTTCTTGTGACATGCAACTTGAGACGGTTCATCAGTAAAAGAAGGTTGTAAGATACTCACAGCTCGAGCTCCCTCCTTAACGACAAGCTTGCCTTTGTGTGTCTCAATTGTCTCAGTGCAAGCTATAATTGCTTTGTTTAGGATTTCAATCCCTTGGTCCTGTTAGAAAATGATACGATTAGGAACAGAGGGATAAAACAACAGCATTTACACATTTCTGGTTTAAGTGAAGACAAATCCGCACAGCTACATAATTTGGCTACCAAAAATGGAAAGACCAGTTTTTGGACAACAATAGTATCTGTGTGTGTTTTCTTACGCATCTGCTTTACTTGCAACTAAATGATTTCAACTTTTGCAATCTAAAATTGTGGCAGTAGCTTTACTGGATATACAATCCACATAGAGACATAAACCTAGGGGAACGTTACTTTCTGTAATATGCCAAACCAAATGAATCATACTACAAGATAGAAGATTGTCTAACCTTGTCAAGTGTCTGAGTAGTAAGGACATAAAGAGGTGGAGCAACCAATTTAATCTTAACAGGGCAGTCGTCGTTTCCAGCGGCTTCAGCGTTTTTCATGGCCTCCTGAAATTTGCAAGCATGGGTGAGAAAATCAAATTAAATCATAATGTAGTCTTTTCAAAAGTAAAAGATAATCCAATAAGAGATATGACCTTAATGTGAACAACTCCGTCAAACTGAAAACACTTCAATTCGATATCAGCACGGATTTTCATTGGTTGTGGTGTCATTCTCCTCCTAATGTTCTTCACAAGTGCATCTTTCACTTCCTCCGTAACAGCAGGTACAACTTTAGTCACCTACAACAAACAGACAACTTGTAAGATTAGCACTCAAAGGAAAAGTGTACTAAAAGATAAAACAAACCCAGAGAAGAACGTATACCTCTTCACCGTCGGGCCCAACTTCTTTGATCTCACGAGTGAGGCCACCCAACACCGAGTCAGGATCCGTCACTAGGATCTTGAAGGCCTGAACAAAAGAAAAAATATATTTGAGAACTAAATAATCATAGATATACAATATTAAATCTCAAATTCACAGATTCTTACCTCAAAAGCATGACCATGTTTCCGATACAGAGGCCAACCAATGTTCACATACAACTCCTGCAATATGAAATCTCTAATCAATGTATAACCATAGATTACATCAATATATTATGATAGCTACTGAATACAAATATTTGATCACTAAACATATAGGAGAAAACCAATAACCTAATAGATTCAAGTCTACCAGAACAAGAAACATCTCTAATCAGCAAATCCAAATCAAGCAGGTAAATCCCAAAATTCAACTACGGTTATGGCAAATAACATCTAAAGATCATACCTCCAAATCAAGAGATAGAGTCTCAGCAACATGGCGCATGATAGAATGGACAAGCTTGCTCTTGTTGTACCTCTCTTCACAAGTTGAGATATCCTCCTCGCTAACCCTACGTTTGCTCAGATCAATGTAACCTTTCTCTTTGTCCACACGCAGGACCATGACAGGCTCAATTCTCCCGACCTTAATCAAACTGCTCACACTTCGGATCCGACGACGGGAGAGCTCAGAGAAGAGGATCATTCCTTCGATGTTGTTGTACTCCAGCAGAGAAACGTAAGCTCCCATATCGGCGATGTTCTTCACCTGGATCATCACCGCCATATCCACCTCTGGATACTTCGACTCGTACATCCGACACTCCAGATTCGGTGTCTGATTCGCCATGATTGGATGATTTCAATACTCACGTGAATTGACTCTTTGTTGAATCGGAAGTAAGCAACGAGGCGGAGAGCAATTAGGGTTTTAGGCGACGGAGCAATTAGGCTGATTCTTTTGGCTAGGGATAACTGATAAGAGACGAGCGATGAAAGCAAACTGAAATCAGCTGACTTGCGTCAAAAATGCCAACTTAAAACGACGCCGTATCAGATACACAATTAGGTTTTCAATTGGGCCACAACAATATTAGGTTTTGGATGAGGGGGGGGGGGGGGGGGGNGTTTGGGGGGTTAAAAGCCCATTCGGATTTCAAGTCAGATAATGAAATTGTATCTTTTTATTTTGTTAATCGATCTCTATTCATGAATTGCGTTTAAACCAGCACTACACTAATCACAGGCTTGAATCGATCGTGGTATCAGCATGTTTCAGAGTCAGATTGAACCAGACTGTATATATCGGTTACCACTCACCACGAGATGGGTTCGATGAACCTTAAGACCAGAATTTAAACTCATGTTTAAAATCGTACAAGCTGAAGAAACTAAACATAAACTAGTTCCATACATATCACTAAGAGAGCTTCATATAAAAAAAAAAAAAACACCAGAGACAAGAGTCCTTCCAACGCTGCTTACCCTTCCAGAAGCATCTCGTTGAAATGCCATGTTCCTGAAAATCATCCCAAACATTAAAACATATTCAATGGCACGAAGTGAAGGAATAAGTGATTTTGTTGTTCTTTTAACTCTTTGTAGATTAAAACAAAATGTAAGAGATTAGTATATACCGTGTCCTTTGCCAACTCGTCGCAGTTGGGCAACATATTCTGAAATCATCTTAATTGCTTCCACCTAAGAAATGATTCATTTTATCAACAACGCCAATTAGAACTTTCTTTGACAGCTTAGAAACAACAGGAGTGCTTTGCCACTAACATAGAACACCCCAAATGATTTACCTGCTCTGTCAGAAACTCGCTCTCAATAAAATCTGCCAAGTGGACATCATTGTTCTTCGAAGCAACCTGTTGAACAAAGCATTACAAAAATTGAGAACATTTCTTTCAGAGTGAAGATTGTATTTACTTTTCAAATAGGGATTTGAGATTATATTGTATAAACTCAAGAAAGAGATGGTCTTTATACACTGTGGAGGTTTAAGAGCTTCTCATTAACTAGTTTCTCCAGTGACAGAGCCAGCTCCATGCCTGCAAACAACAAATCACAGAATTGTATGTTAAAACTCTTATATCCATTGGGGCTTCAATCTCCATATGAGAGAAACATTTTATCATGATACAAAGTGTTAGAACCTTCTGAGCTTACCATATAGAGCATCTCCTTTATCAACGTGTTCAAACTCTGAGAGAGGCATCACAATGGACTGTAACTTGACCTTCCCACCACGTTTGTTCTGCAACTCATGGAAAACCCAAAACATGTTAACACTTACTAAGCTCAATTATGGCTTATGAACTAGAGAAACAAATAACGAAATAGTTCTCTCTAGAACCTGATACTCCATAAACTTCTCAGCGTGTTCCCTTTCTTCCACACTTGATTCCTTAAAGAACCTGATACCCAAGAAACCAACAATTGACTATGAATAAACAACAACAACAACAACAACAAAAGTTCCAAAAACATCCAAAAACTCACTTAGCAAGACCCTTGAGGGCGACGTTGTCCCGATCGAAGTAGGCATACATAGCGTGATACACATACGAGACATTGTACTCCACACTGCAGTCAAAAATCCAAAATCCATTGAAGAAATTTAGATCTTATAGCTAACACAAACAGATTACAAATACTGAATCGAAGCGAGGGGAAGGAGGTATAAGAAAGAAAGAAAGAAAGAAAGAAAAAAACTTACTTGATCTGATCGTTAATGGCGGCTTCACACTCGTCTGAGTACTTCTGCCGAGCAAGCGAGAGATGAGAGCTTACTGGAACAAGATCGAGCTCCTTTTTAACCTCCTTAAACGGCTCGAAGACAACGCCGCTCAAGGAATCGGTGGTTGAGCTCTTAGATGCGCGAACAGAGAAAGCTACGTTCCCAGATTTTCCAGAAGAAACTCGAAGATTGGAAGATAACAAAGGAGAGATATCTTTCTTCACGCCATGGAAACTCACTAGAGAAAGAGCTGAAGATGAAGTTACAGTCTTAAGAAGCATTTTTTTTTTTTTTTACTTTGATTAGATTTAGAAACAGTTCTTCGCCGAGAAAATTGGAGAAGACGAATGGTTTTTTTCTTTCTTCTTTTGTTAGCTTTGTGGGAAATTGAGATTGTGATGGGTTGATGATGAGGCTGTGGATGAGAGACACGTGTACGAACATGATTGAGGAATGGGTTAACGCGCGTGGCAAGCTTGTGGCAAAGTATCGATCGTTATCCGTGAAATTTTTCTTGGACTTAATTTTATTTTTGTTTTATTTGATGAAAAATCATTAGTTACATAATTCGATTTTATAATAATTTCTTGTAATTTGTGAAAACAAAAACCTCTACAATAGAGAGAATGTGCAACTTTAGTTAATCCTAAAATTCATAATTGTTTTATTTTTTTAGGCAAAATTAGTTTTTTTTTATATATCTGTTAAAACAAGTGTAATTAGAAGCAAAAATATTGTTTACGGAAATGTTATTGGCACATTACCAAATTGAAGATTTTGTTTTAACAGAGGAAACAATAAAACAAATCATAAATAAATTTGAAAAACTTTAACCAATCATAATCATTACACAATAACCTACCTAGTTTTAATCATTAATCAATAACAAAATTCAACTTATTTATAATTGATCATAGAGCAATGCTAACTCTATATAAGCCAGATAAAACAGGCCAACACTTCTCATTGTCTCTTAAAAGGTATTGATAAACAACACATATTTGTAATCTCCATATACCTTAAGCATAAGAATAAAATGGCATGCATTTCTTATACCTTTAAGACTTCGTGTTTGTTCCTCTTGTTCATTGTCGCTGCAAGTCGTCCAGCCAATAAGCCAAAGGTTTTCAACGTCCGACGCTATGGCTCAAAACCAGACGGGAAAACTGATAACGCCAATGTATGTACACAACAATTTTTCTAGTTTAATTTTGATCACTAATTAGTTTTGAGATGAAAATCTATTAATATTAATACAATCATAAACACATATGATCAATATACAAATACAAAAGAGAAATATTTATATTTTATTTGATTATTAACCTATGCTATTTTTAACACTTACAAAACTAGGCATTCACAAGTGTATGGAAAAGTGCATGTGGAAGGAAAAGTGGAAGTAGTAAAATTTACGTACCAAAAGGAACATTCTACTTCGGTGGTATAGAGTTTGTGGGTCCATGCAAAAATCCTATTGAATTCATTATCGATGGAACTTTATTGGCTCCTGCAAACCCTATGGATATTAAGCAACACATATGGATCAACTTTAGGTATATCAATGATCTCTCTATCTCTGGATCAGGTATACTTGACGGTCAAGGAGAACAATCTTGGCCACTCAATGACTGCCACAGAAACCCCAATTGTCCTAAACTAGCTATGGTAACATTTCTTAAACTTTTTCACTTATTGCTTCATTTTAACAAATATGATTATTATTTACATTTAAACCATAATACAAAAGTGTGATATGATACTTATACAATGATATAACTCTAATTCAAACATTATTCATTATACACAACTTTATTAAAGTTTATAATTTATAAATTATATGAGAAAGTAACAATTCTTATAATAAACTTGATTTTTTCATAGAATATGGGATTTGCTTTCGTTAACAACTCAAATATCAAGGACATAACATCACTCAACAGCAAAATGGGACACTTGAACTTTTATTCCGTCCATCACTTTAACATTACTGGAGTCACTATAACAGCTCCTGGCGACAGTCCCAACACCGATGGCATCAAGATGGGTTTTTGTAGCAACATTCAAATCTCCAAGACAAACATCGGGACCGGAGACGATTGTATTGCTATTCTTTCTGGAACCACTAACCTCAATATCTCTAACGTCAAGTGTGGTCCCGGACATGGAATTAGTGTCGGAAGCTTAGGGAAAAATAAAGATGAGAAAGACGTAAAGGATTTAACGGTAAGAGATGTCGTTTTCAATGGCACAAGCGATGGTATTAGGATCAAGACCTGGGAATCTTCAGCTTCGAAGATCCTTGTTTCGAACTTCGTGTATGAGAATATTCAGATGATTGATGTTGGAAACCCTATCAACATCGACCAGAAATATTGTCCTTACCCACCTTGTGAACATGAACAAAAGGTTAAATTTCTATGCGAAAACAAGCTTTATATTATTTTCTTCCATCATAAGAAAAAGCAAAAACAAAACATAACTGGTATTTCTCTTTTCAGGGAGAGTCTCATGTTCAAATCCAAGATCTTAAGTTAAAAAACATATATGGAACATCGAAGAACAAAATGGCAGTGAAATTGCAATGTAGCAAGAGTTTCCCATGCAAAAATGTTGAGTTAATTGACGTTAACCTAAAACACAACGGAGTTGAGGGTGGATCTTCCACTGCGGTGTGCGAAAATATTAATGGTTCCGCCAGTGGTAATATGGTTCCTCAGCATTGTCTGAATTGATTCCACGGCCATCTAAACAATAATCATGTGTTGTATTTAATTGGTGTATATGGTTATGTTTTTATCTAATTGGTGTGTGACATGTGCCAAGTATATCGATATATTTTGACATGTATAAAAAAAAATTTATTTAATAATTATAAGAAAATTAAAAAATCTTAAAAATAAAAGGATTATAATTAATATTGTTGAAAGTATATAAAATCAAAAGTAATCTATTATATCACTAATTCTAATCGGAAAGTTATCTATTAAATTACTTATTTCAATAGAAAAATAGATACAATTAATAAGGAAAAAAATTGCAATTTAAATGCAATTATTATTATTATAATCATAGAGTAAAAATAAATTTATACAGAAGAGTGATTAAAGTATAAAAAGGTTTAATGTGTTAAAATTACTGACTAACATAATATAAGAAAAATAATATAATCAAAATAAAAAATTAATGTAATTTTCTTAATTTTTTTCAATCGATGAATAATTTGATAGTGTATTCAATATTATTCTGTATTATAAACTTTGGTTTTCAAAGTTAGTAACTCATATGATCGCAACACGTGTCAATTTTAACAATTAAAGTTTTTGTCATGTGTTATACAAAAACTTTGTTTTAACATATTTGTTAATTAGAAGAAATTAAAAATTTAAAAATTTAATAAATATAAAAGATAGTTCATATATGTATACTATAAATAATCTTAATTCTAATTTTAAATTACTAATTTTATAAGAAAAAGAATTAAGAAAATTATATAATTAATTACTATAATATTATAATTTAATAAATTATACTGTCAATTATTAATCATAGAAAAAGGATTGTAAATACTCACCTTTAGAAAAACAAATATTTTTTCTCATAATAATGTCTTTGATTTTTTTGATTAATTTATGATAATGTTAGTGTAGTTTTATTTAAAATTGGTTGGACAAGTAGTAAAACTATTACGTATGAGATTACAAAAGATGAAACAAATATATTTAAGATATTGTTACTTTTTCAAATATAAGATAAAATTAGTTCTCAATAACAAATATATTTAAGATATTGTTACATTTTCAAATATGAAATAAAATTAGTTCTCAGTTTTTTCTTTGTTTTAGTTTTTTTTAAAATTTGATATAGTGCACATTTTTTATATAAAAATTATAAATATCACTTATTGGGATAGAATGTAAAAAATTAAAATCTAATTTTATTATCAAATAATATATAAAGAAATTGTATTGCAAGATAATTGTAAACCCTAAACAGATATTAAACGGAGAAACGGCGTGCAAAATCTCATACGGCAACGGTGTCAATAATTTCCAATCTAACGTTGACGAACTAGATTAAGTTTGGATTTGGGGTTTTTGTTAAAATCACATGAACCAAAGAAATTAACCCTGATTCTGTTTAATTCATTAAACCCGGTTCAGCTGAAGAAACTAGATTGAAGTTGAACCATACCGAGGTTCGGTTTTGACTTTCCCATATAAAATCGAATAGTAGTACAATATACCAAAAGTTAAGTGGCTTATTCGTAAGAATAACAAAGTTTTGGGTATAACTGAAAGATTCGGTCGATTCAACGACGGATGTAAAATACTAAAATTCAAGAACAGCGACGACTGCAGCCGTGCCGAGCACTCATCTCTTCTTCTCCGTTGAGATCCTCGGGGACATGAGTATGAGATCGTAGGAGATAATTTTGAAGTAAAAGAAGACAAATCGAATACAAGAATCGAAAGAGCGAGGAGAAAAAAAGGAGAAATGTCGGGGAGACTATGGTTCCGAGGTTTCTTCTCATCACTCTCGTCCTTATTAGCTTCCGAGTTAACTCTCAATGTGAGTTCAAATTCACTGGACGCAAAAAGGTCTTTAATTTCAATCTAGCTTCTTCGATTCGAAATTTTCCTCACGGTGTCCTCAGCGAAGATGGGTACTTTCTCAGATTCCCCTTTTTTTTTTCTTTTTTTATGCTTCAATCTCGATGCATTAGGGTGCTGTAGTTTCATATTGGATGGTATCGATTTCGTCGTTTTGCTCAATCTATGTTACTTCGTTTGTGTTCTGCTTTTTTACTAAGTTGAAAGTATTTGGATGATGAATCAGGTTTTATAAAGTGGAAGCGAACAGTACTGTGCTATGGTTTCAGGTTGTCTTCTATATCAGGTTACACAGTACTGTAACTTACACTTCGTTTCTGTTTTTTTTTTCTTTGTTACACTGATCATGATCTGTGTAATATCCTTCATCTTGCTGTTAATGGAACTGTAGAAGAAGAATCATTGACAGGTTTGCTTAGGATAAGTCTTTATAGTTTAGGTGGTTCCGATTTGAAGATTACAAATTGCTTGGTAGTAGTTATAATGCCCTTTTATGTTTTTACATATAGAGCAGTGTGATTTATGATTGTTATTTTTAAACTGTCTTGTGGACCAGCTTTGTGACGTGTTGATTTTCAATCACGATCCCCCTCGATGCGTTGGTTGTGAGGTAAGATTTTTGGCCACTTTTGGTGTCTCGATCTATCCTTTAAGAGAAGAAACTGAAAAAGTTTTTATCTTTTAACTTCGAAAATCTCAATCAGTCTCTTTGACTTTCCTTTTCTCACTTAGAATTGCGGAGGTCCAACACACTGTGGAACATCTTGTAGTGCACTTGTGTCAGAAAATCTAAGAGGTACAATAATCTCACTCTGACAGTAATCACAGCATGTAAATTTGTAAGGTGTAGAGATCACACGATGCTTTTGAGCTAATAAGGAGATAAACCATCTTAAAAATATAATCATTTGCAGGGTATGATGTATGCAGTTCTCTAGGGCACGGCTCAAGCACCAAATTTGATATTATTGGTAAGGCTTAAGATACCTTTATGTAAAAATTGTTATTTCTCTCTAGTCGCTTGTAACGATGGACTTGGCACTATGTGAGTTCTAAGTTGAAAAAAAGCTAAATTGTGTATGTTGTTTTCTCCCCCAACTTCTTATGCAATTTATAAAATAGTAATGCTGTCTGAGAGATTTTTGTTTTCAATATGGTAGATAAAGAGGATCCTGGCAAAGGCGTCATTGTTAAGATGTCAAGTGGAAACAGGAACGAAAATTGCTCGCTTTCAGTTTCTGTTATTTGCCAGAAAAATAAAGTTGATGTAAGGAGGATTTGTATATCAGACATGCTACTTATTTTTATTAATTGGAGTTGATTTAGTAGTTTCTAGGACGTAATTCACTCATATCTCATTCATCATTTCCTTTTCTCAGGGACCACTCACTCTGGTGAAATCTGGTACCTGCCACTATGTGAGTGTCCAGCACAACTCATTTTATTTATTCTTTTTCCTAGAGCTTTGAAATTACCATGTCTCATTGTTATAGTATATAAGTTTTAAACTGTATCAAAAGCTTTATCGCTTACGCACTGCATTTAGAGTAGGAAACAAATGGAATTACTTTTGCTCGTAGAACATGTTCTTGAAAAACCCATTACTGCATTCTTCTATGCCCTACAAATCTTGAGTTCTTATTAGCATCTCAATATCTTTATTCTATGAAGTATGGAATCTGGCTAATTATGGATATGCTGATTTCTTCTGTGGTTTCACTTAAGCCCTTGGACGAACATATGTAAGAGAACATTTGAATTTTAGTTTGCATTGTAAGATACAGTGAATTGTCGAGTTTGTATGAGTGTTCTCATGTTTTCTTGGAAGTCAAAACAAAATTGTCGAAGTAAGTATTGGCAGCATAGGTAAACCTTGATCTCTGTTTGGCGAGTGATTGACTTAACTTGGAATACTTTTGTTTGACTATGAAATTGAAGATATTTTTTCCTGTCTTTCTCATTCATTCGACTTGAATTGGAGATCTTGTTTCACTGACAGGCAACTCAGCTGCGACATCCCTCCGGTTGTGCAGCAGCTATATCCGGCCATAGAAGTGGATGGGGCTGGTCTAGTACCTTACTAATCATGTGAGCATCTCATTCTCTTTATGCTAGGCTATTGGAATTTTATTTGAAATGTTTTGATCTATTTCAGTATCTTGTGCCTATTGGGAGCTTATCTGCTGGGTGGTTCAGCGTATCGTTATTTCTCCCTTGGAATTCGTGGCACAGATGTATGTTTCACTAACTTCCTTTATACATGAAAAGATTTCTAATATACTGATTCTATCACAACTGAATATTCACTTCCTGTTTTTAGGTAATCCCGAATGTGGATTTCTGGGCCACTATACCTCACAGAACACAAGTATTGTTCTGTGTTTCCATTTTCTCTTCTGGTGGATTTGTGTCTAAGAATAAATTCATTTGGTTTACGCGTTCACTTCATCTTGCAGGGCTGTTGTGGTTCAATATTTTCGAGATTTGGGGGTTCTAGTCGTGGTCAACGAACCTCATATTCTCAGGTCAACTTCTGAGCCAGTCACAGCATCCTCTCTGATCCATGGTCTGGAGACAATTCACCAACCTTGCCTTGACTCGTTCAACCAATTGCAAACGTCGCTAGAGTTTGATACTCTTCTGGCCATTATATGACTGCAAGTTATAAGGTCCCTCTCCTTTTCATCTTGTTATGTCATATATCCCTTTAGAAACAAAAGAATCTTGTTTATTGGATAGAGAAAACAATGTGACGCCATTGCGATCTAGGGCCTTTCCCATTTCCAGTATTTGCTCTTTAGAAATTATTGTCGTGGTTTCTTGACGCTGATTTTGAAGTAATGTTAACCGCTGTGTTGATGTTTTAGACAATTATTCTTTCGAGAAAATCCTTGCACTATATAGGGTTTCTGATCTCTCTCTTCTTTCTCTCCGACTTATGCTGATAGACGAGTAATCAATGTTGTGTATAGAGATGTTGCAATAGTCCAACACTCCGCGAACCGGATTGAGCCGATTGTGAGTATTGTAGCGTTTAGAATAGTATTGGCTTAGTGTTTTGCTGGATGGAGAAGTGTGTAAGAAGAACAGTGAGAGCCAACTGTACTCGAGGTTGAAAGCCCAACAAATTCTCAACTAATCCCAATCTTCATCTCATATTGAACTCTCTGCTAATAATAATTAGAAGAAGAAAAACAAATCGCTTGAGTATGATTCTGTTTCATCTCACATTTTTCAGTCTCTATAATTAATATTAATAAATGTTAACCGTCGATTTTGCTCTATATTGTTTTCTAAGTAACAACAAAAGTCCACTGGACAAAAGTGAAGACAATGATGTTTCATCTTTACAAGTCGATCAACATGTACGAAAACACCTCAAGGACACTTGGCTTCGAAGCTAAGTGAAGTTATATTACTCAACTCCATCAATCATCATCCTCATCTCAAATTTTCCAATAGCTACAAATTAAAAGCCTAAGAAATTAACATTTTTGTTCTTTTTAACAAAGGAAGCTAGTGATTGAATCATAACCATCTAGGTTGGATTTAGTCAAACACAGAACTAACTAGATATAGTCTAATGGTGAATTCAGCGGTTGTTTTTGTCTTAAAATCAGTGTCAATTACCCGATTACTTGAAAACAAACAGAGATACATATTTGCTGAAAACACGAATGAATAAATTACTACTAATAAATACAAAATAAATGGATTAAATCTTACGAAAAATCATAAGTTAGTATAGACAACCACTCTGTTGCGTCAACAGTTACCTGCTCACCACCCTAAGTAAGGACTAAGGAGTATTTATTTTGCTAATTCACAAAATTTCATCACCTAATATAATCATAACCATATTGTCAATCACCTAATCATTGTACAATACACATCTTTAGTATTTCTTGAAGCAATTCCAAGATAAGTTCTTTTTTTTGGCTTCCTCCTCCCACATCTTATTTGCAGGTTGATGAGAAATGAGATCATCAAGAACCCCAAAGTTTTCATTTCTTAATCTTATCTTCTCTTTTCCAAATACTATTTGAATACTGAAATTAAATCACATTTTGTGACACTCATCATTCTTCTCTTTCTCTAAACATGAAGCCTTCATCACCAATTTCACTCGCTACTTCTTCTCTTGCAAGAAAAACTCGTCTTTCACCTTACCTCTTCACACTCTTAGCCTTCATCCTCTTCGTCTCTGTCCTCTATGGTGAAGATTTCATGTGCATGTTTGGCCAGCTTGAGCCCAACTTCGTCCTCACGCCTTCTCGAACACCCGGTAACGTTTTGTTCATTCACTCTTAACATTTGTTTGAATTCTTTGTTGACAATGAGGAATTGAGATTGTGTTTTATTTGAAATTTCTTGGATTCTTAAGAGAAGAACAAGAAGACGGAGAAGCTTGCGTTTGCTATTGGTAAAACAGAGGAAAGATGTGATGTATTTAGCGGGAAATGGGTGCGAGATGAAATCTCCCGACCACAGTACGAGGAATGGGAGTGTCCGTACATACAACCTCAGCTTACGTGTCAAGAACACGGCCGTCCCGACAAAGATTACCAATTCTGGCGGTGGCAACCCAATCAGTGCGATCTTGCCACGTAAGTGCTTTCTCTATTCACTCTGTTTCCTCTGTTTCATGGGTTGGTTTAACTCTGTTTTCTCCGTTTCATGTGTTACTCTGTTTTCTCTGTTTCGTAGATTCAATGCAACGTTGATGCTGGAGACATTGAGAGGGAAGAGGATGATGTATGTAGGAGACTCGTTAAACCGTGGAATGTTCGTGTCCATGGTCTGTCTTCTTCATCGTCTTATCCCTGAAGATCAGAAATCAATTAAAACCAATGGTTCCCTCACTGTCTTCACTGCCAAGGTAACTCTATCTACTTAAAACTTCAAATCATCACTCTTTTAGGGGTTCCTCTGTATTGCAACATTTCACCTGTTTTATTATCTCTGTGCTCAGGAGTATAACGCGACGATAGAGTTCTATTGGGCACCGTTTCTTCTAGAATCGAATTCAGACGATGCAATCGTGCATCGGATATCGGATAGGGTTGTGAGAAAAGGGTCAATTAACAAACACGGTCGTCACTGGAAAGGTGTCGATATAATCATCTTCAACACTTACTTATGGTGGATGACTGGATTGAAGATGAACATCTTGTAAGTTGTATCCATTTTTGAAAACACTTTACAATTCAAATTAGACTGGTTTCTGATATTGGTTCTTGGGGGTATATAATGTATAGGCAAGGATCGTTTGACGATAAAGAGAAGAATATCGTGGAGGTTTCGACTGAAGATGCGTACCGGTTGGGTATGAAGAGTATGTTGAGATGGGTGAACAACAATATGGATCGTAAGAAAACTAGGGTTTTCTTCACAAGCATGTCTCCAACTCATGCCAAGTTAGTGACTTTTACCGTTTTGATCGAGAAGTTTATCCCATCGATATAGATACATTAGGTTGAAAGTTTCAGTCCTGTTTCAGTCATGAGACATACTGGGCACTTTAAACTGCTCAAGTTTTACTAATCGCATAGACAAATTGATTGTTTCTTTCTTAGCAAGAAACCTTCCTAGTTAGGGCTTTTTGTTTTAACTTGTTTTGATCTGGTTCTGTGACTGTATCAGGGGAATAGATTGGGGTGGTGAACCGGGTGAGAACTGCTATAATCAGACAACACTTATAGAAGATCCGAGCTACTGGGGATCAGATTCTCGTAAAAGCATAATGAAAGTGATTGGAGAAGTGTTTGGGAGATCGAAAACACCGATAACGTTTCTGAACATAACGCAGATGTCGAATTATCGGAAAGATGCGCACACGTCGATATACAAGAAGCAGTGGAGTCCACTAACGGCGGAGCAGCGGGAGAATCCGACGAGCTATGCGGATTGTGTACATTGGTGCTTGCCTGGCCTTCAAGATACTTGGAATGAGCTTCTCTTTGCTAAACTTTTCTACCCTTGACAAAAACAAAAGTAGTTTCTCCGTTAAAATACGACACCGTTTTGGTTTTGAGTTTGGATATTGAGGTATTGTCGATAAATTTTTTTTAAATGTAGTCATGGACTTGATATTGTCTCGTTTTTTTTGTTGTAAGACAAAAGGGTTTTTTCACAAATCAAGATTGATAANTAATTTCTAATTAATGTATGTAGAAAAAAAAAAAAAAAAAAGTGTGATCTTTTAGTGTAAGTTTTAGTAATTTATCATTTTTTATTATTACAAGAGAAAATTAAAACTTATTACACTATCTTCTTAACATTTTTTTTACATTATATGGATGCAGATATTCTGTTAATTCTTATTAAAACTTAACGATATTTTATGAAAGAAAATATATTTTTTTATACAAAATAACTTTTTTTTGTTATACAAAATTTGAAAGTTCGGTTAACCCAAGCTTCGATTAAGGGAGGAGTTAGTAGTCAAGTATTTTGAATTTGGTTTGCCTTTTTCAGACACACTCATATGGATATTGGATAAATCAGAAAATGACTAATTGTTTATAAACATTTTATTGCAAAAATTGTTTTCTTTTATTTAGTTAAAGTGGTAGATAGCCCAGCTAAGAATATGAACTATTTGCCTTGCTTTTTAAAAAGTATGTAATATATACATCACAGGCTCACAGCTATGTACGTTATCACAATCTTTTATGCATGTTTATATATGCTATTTGAATTATAAAGAAACTAGTTAAATTAAAATACTAATACTTTATAAGCAACATGCCACATTGGAATATACAAACCCCCAAAAAGCGTATCTCTCTCTCTTTCTCTCTGGTTTGCTCAGAATTTCATATTCACACGGGAAAATACATACTATGTTAATTGCTTATATAAGTAAAAAAATAATAATATGAAAATTCTTATAGGTTTATTATAATAGATGAATAAAGGTAAAATCAAATAGGTGTGTTTGAATGTAAAAAAAAAAAAGGTTAGGTGGGTTTGAATGTCATTTTAGAAAAGACCAAAAGAAGAGAAAACATTAATAAGCCTCCTTGCCAACTTGCATCTCAACTTGCAACTCCCTTCCTTCCTTCCACGACAATGTTTACATATCATAATATTTCGTCGTACTCATTATCATAATAATCATTTATATAAATCAATTTGTTTTTATTTTTAACTTTTAAAATTTATGGAATATATATATATATTTTTTAAAGGTGTTAAAGAATAGCAGCAACTTTTTTTTTAATTTCCTTGCAACTTGCATGTTTTGTTTTCTTTTCGTTTTTTCTATTAACAAGTTGGGTTTTATTACACCACCCAACTTGCATTTTACGTACGATCATACTCATGAATTCTATATATGTATATATGTATTCAATTTTGAATTTGGTTTTCACAAGTCTCGAAATCTCACTAGTTAATTAATTGTAAAGTAACTGCTAACTCGTTTTGCTTTTTGTAAAACTTTGAATGTCTTTTCATCTTGTTCATTGGATTCTTCATATTAAACAAACAAGCTAGATAATCAGATTATAAAGTTAAGTTTTTATTCATGAGATAATAATATAGGGCAAGGAAATGCAAGAAAGTAATATTTTTGACATTTGAATTTCTGTACCACTTCACGCATCCCAAAAAAAAAATTGAGGAATATTATCATTTTTTGGTGAGTGAAAAAAAAAAACGTTGATGGTAAAGTTGGTTGAAGAAATGACAAATTATATTAAAGTTTTCAAGTTTGCGAAATATGAAAATAAATAATGCTGCTCTTCCTGCCAAATTTCAGCAATACCTGTCACCATTCATTTTTGGCCTTGCATTACGTATATTTACTATATATAGAGTTAGAACGTCAAAAATATTACACTATGGATCGAGTTATCGTGAACTGATTTTATTTCATATTGGTCCTTTTTTCAAATGCTTGATAGGTCTGATTATATAAATGATCAGTTAACTGAAGAGAGCAAGTAATTATATATATAGAGCTTGTACATCTTAAGGGAAATAATTATGTATAAGTTATAACTACATAGTTTCCTTAATCATTTTCTTTGGATAAAGAAAAAACGGATCATATGGATCAGCACATGCATGGGTTTTCTGACTGCCCACAATTGTTCAGATCTCTTAATTATTAGTACTTATGCCGATGATTATATTAATCAAATTGTTTGTAAATTTTAGTACATTATCGTGTATGATAAAGACATCAAATTCTAATTAGATATCATAACCTCGGAAGACATAAGGAACGAATACTCATTACCTAAAATCACTATATTATTTCATGGTTAAGCAAAGATAAATATTATTTCATGGTTAAGTAACCCGGGCGAGAAGAATATTATGAGAAAACCTAATTAAACAACCAATGTTTTGTTTATTAAATTTTTAGAGTTACAAGAGACTGTACAAAAGAGTTCAAGAAGTAATGGTGTTCAGGGTAAACTTTAAGTATCGTAACACTTTTAAGAAACCCTAAAACCCTAACTTCGAAAAATCAAAACCATCTTCTTCGTTGTTTTTTGTTCTTTTTTTTTGGTAGTTTCGAAAAATCCCCGATGATAGTTAAATACTTAAATCTCGAACCCAAACCCACCTCGAGAATCCCAAAAAATAGAAAAAGATAAATTTTGAAAGAGGGAATAAAGAAAAAAAAAGTTTTGAATAATGAAAAAAATAAAACAGTGATTACGAGCGTTTAGACGTGTTCTCGGCGAGTTTAGCCAAAGACAGCAAGTTGCACCGTACTATTGTATCTGCAAAGCTACACGTCTCTTCCTTATCGTTACCCGCTGGTACATCAACGACGTATGACTCAATGACACGTGTTCTCTTCTCACCGTCGTCGGAGTCCTCCGACTCGTGCACCGTCGTCACCGACCTGTAGTTCATAAGCCTGTGGTCCCCACCCACAACACTGAAACTGATGACGTGGCGATCATCGTCCATGATCTCAAGCCGCTCTAAGCTAAACGCAGCGGGGAGACCAGAGACGACTCGTACCTCTCTCACCGATCCAACCTCACGACCGTCTCCGAAAGCAACGTGACAGCTCCTCACGAAGTGTTTGTACGCTTGAGGGTGTTCGAAGCGTCTCAAGATCGACCAGACGGCTGAACCAGGAGCCTCGACGTCTTGTACCATGACGGAGAAGCATTGAGAAGGACCAACCACGTGCGTGTGGGAACGCTCCACGTGCTCCGGAACATCAGGCATCCCGCGCGTGAGGCTCACTTTTTGAACGTGTTTGTGGTGGTGGAGATAGTTGTTTACGGTGCCGTTGGCTGCTTCTGCGGTGGTGGAAGATCTCTGAAACTGTATCGACGTTGGCATGTTAAGAGCAAATGATCCTCTTCTCTCTATATTTCTCTTTTAAAAATATTCTCTCTCTCTCTCTCTCTCTCTCTCTATAAGAAAACAAATGGGGGGGGGGTTTCTTCGTGAGGTTGTATTAATGAGATATTTACATAAGTATATAAGGACAGAGTGTTTACATATAAAAATGCAAGTATGTGGATTAGGAAAGAGAGAGAGAGAGAGAGAAGAAGAAGGATGTGTTTTAGTTTGTGTGGGTTCGTCGGTTGTGTCCACTTGGGATTTGTTTGGAGTTTGTAGTTTCACTTAATAAGAAACATCTCTCTCTCTCTTTATATCAAGGACCGGCCCGGTTTCCCACGAAAATCCATCGACTGGTTCTCGATTGTATAACCGGTTATTTAAATTTGAGTTTTTTGTTTGTTTTTACTTGCCTGTTAATGACTTGTCATCACAAGGAATGTGCATGTAGACGTAACCATAATTTCATTAAATACCATTTATTATAACGGTGTTTACCAATAGAGAGTTACATCTAAAATGTTAATAAACATTTTTGAGGATGTCAATTTAAAACTAGAACATGATCACTATGGGTCGAGTTGGTTAAGCTATATTGGTTAATTAGAGCTATACATTATGCATAGTTTTGGCTAAAATTCTTGAAACAAATTATTGAATGGATAGACCTTTGTTTTTGTGATGGCTGAGCAAAAAGATTAGATGTGTTTGTGAATTTCATTGGAAACTTCCGACTGCGGTAAAATTTTCAAAAATAACTAGGATAGAACTTTGAATATTCCAAGTTGGTGAAGATAAATCATGTCGTGGGTCCATCATAATTATCTTTCCTCATTTTGTAATCAACTTGAGCGTTTTGACAGTACTAAAAAGTATTTAATTAAATTCCTTTTTCAAACAAAGAAAAAAAAGAGAATATTATAGACGAATTAGATGAAAATCAACTAAGCAGTTTGCTAAAAAATAACTAACATAATAAAGTCATGAAAATTTTCGAATATTTATTGGGTGTGTTTTGTTTTCTTCCACAAACATATATTCAAATCAAACGAATGAATAGATTGGACTCTTGAATTTGAGTGGTGGGCATAATAACAAAATTAAACACACAATTTGGAAATACAATAAAGGGTGATTTAATGCATTAGATTTCCAACAACTATATACAACTATACATATTCCCAAGTAGTCCTAGTTGTTAAGAATAATACGAATAAGGTCGACCAATTTGCATTGCTAATTATACATTTGTTTATGTAGAATAAGAAGAAAAGAAAATAAAGTTACAATTTGCAATTTTTTGCACAGTCCTCGATGTAAAGATTGCTCATCTTGTAAGCTTTCCGGTTAGGTGACATAATCACTCACCAATTATCTTACACACACATTACTGAATACACCATAGATTACACAAGTTGATGTGGAAAATGTAATCTTTTTTTTTTTCTGAAATATTTTTGTGAATTAACGACTATTGTGAACTAACATATATGAAAATCATTTTTTCACCCTAAGAGTAATAAGAAGAAGAAAAAAAGTTGAAGAAAAAAAGTTAAGTGCAGATTCCGAAAATAAATTCAAGTTTTCCATCTTGCTTGTTTGTTCTGCATCATCTACATAATTATACAAAATCCTTGTTATTCTTCTGTTAATGATGAGTGTTATCTTTGACAGAAAACATAAAATCAGTATGATATTACGATGATAAATTTTGGGTTTTATTATATAATCAAATCTCAAATTAATGCCTTATACGAATTTTGGAAACATCATCAAACGAGAGAGAAACAACAAAGTTTAATTTGTGGTAAACTTTGTTTGCCAGAACATGTAATATCCAAACTTTGAATTCGAAGTGGTGAAATAACATTTATACAAACAACTCGACTACATGTCATTAACTCTTTCTGCCATCAACTTACAGTTCATAATGAGTATGAGAGACAATTGTAGATTTTTTTTTTTAGTAAAGCCGGTTGTTTGTTTGTTTGTGAAAATTTGTTGAGCGAGAGAACAAAAATCTCCAACTGCATTATAAAGAAAATGCACTTAAATATAAAAAATCATAGTTAGTATTGAAATTTTTATTAAAAATAAATAAATAATGTTATATTATCATTAAATTCGGTGAAGACATTTGAGTGAATCAGATTACAACGTGAAATGCAAGATATTCTAGACAAAGATAAAATGTATTAAATGGAGAAATTGTCCAAAAGAGTTGCATCTCATTCTTATGGAAAAGAGTAAGGTGTCTCACATTGTCAAAGGGAAATTGTGGAGGAGCAATGGCCAAATCCACCAAATTGTTTGGATATATTAATTAACAGTTTGGCAACTTGTTTTCTTCATTTT
>NC_025690.1:22074755-22076903 GCF_000633955.1 Camelina sativa
ATTCTCTAATACCACATTTGTATTCTATCAATTTGCTCTTTGTATATTATACACTTTTTTTTTCTTACCTCATTGCTTATGTAATCTCATACAACCTGAGGAAAGTCTTGAGACCATAAAGTTCCACTACTAAAGTTTCCAAATTTAATAAGATGACAACTAAACTAAGCCAAGTAATTTGATAGGAGAGAGAGAGAGAGAGAAGATCTACTAGTTTCTTGGATAATAAAAACTTGCAAAGTCAACAAAATCACTAACGCAACCGTCACATTATTATTCCATCTCCACTCCCTAAGATGAAAATTAGATGTGAGATTTTGGGTGCATAAAGGAACCAACCAACAAATTATATCCAAACTTCATAGATCAAAAACTTTATAGGCTTTATATGTACCCCAACTTTTAATTTATTAAAACTTCCTATAAATCCACACTTTGAAAGAAGGAATCATATTGAACTTCTCCTACGTCACCTAACCACATTTACTATGCATCAAAACCATTAACATCAGAAAGTATCATCAGCAGCTTCAAAGAGAGTCAGCAGTAACGGCTAGACAGTCTCGGAGCAGAATCACAATCTTAGGCCAGTCATATGAATTTATGATCTTATGTAGCACCATGAACATCTTTCCCCCCTCCAAAATCCAAGTCCTCCTGTACGTCAAGATCCTGGAACCTGCGATGGTATAAACCAATACCATTGTTCTCCATTTCACTCTGATGCGTGTAATGATATCCATAATCAACTTCAGGATTAGCAATCTCCATGGGGTTGAGGCTCTCGGGCAAGTTAGCATCTTGAAACTGCATTTGGTCACTGAAGTTTGGCTTTCTATTAACTTGACACTGCATAGTGTCTTGACCAGACGCATTGTTGTCATCTCGTATACCCAACAGCTCACTGATATCAAATGTTTCGTCCACATCAAATCGGAATGGTGCTTGATCATTGCCATTTCCCATTAACCAATCATCTAAGGTCTCTTTTTTCGATTCCTGTCCAGTTCCAAAAGCATCAACCGAGTTAGGTTCCCTCTCTTCCTCTTTTACGTTCAGCTTCTCTTCAATACACTGAGAACTATCAAAGGTAACATATTCATCGCTACTACCCTCTAGTTTCACCTGACCAAAACCAGATATCACATTTGTATCATAGCGTGCACAAACTTCAGATTCATCAGAAAATGCAGTGACCGAGCCAGAGACAGTGGCGGCAGTAGAAGAAGAGCCATTAGTAGTGAAATCAGGAAGATTGAGCCGGGCAGAGTGACCATACATAGCTTTGGCAGCCTCGTCATAAGCCAATGCAGCTTCATGTGAAGTAGAGAAAGTACCGAGCCATAACCTACCACCTTTGCCAGGCTCACGGATCTCAGCAACCCATTTACCCCAAGTCCTCTGTCTAACTCCTCTATACTCACAATTCCCATTTTCAGGTCCTCCTTTACCTCTCATACAACCCTTTCTGGAACCTTTAACAGGAGCCTTTCGGATTGGTTTAGGAACACCACAATCGATGCAAGAATCTGTCTCGGTCTGCTGGTTGTACTCTCTCCATTTCCTAAGAATCTCAGCTACATCTCGTTCTCGTTCTCCGCGTGACTTCCTTTTCCTGGGAGAATAAAAATGCATAGAAGCAAGATTAGCTACCAGCTCGAGAACTCCCATTACCTCAATACAAAGCACGTTCCAAGAAACAATTTATAAAACCTCCAGAACGTAAATCACACCCCCAAGTAGCTAAAAGGAGAAGTTTTTTTTCTCACAGTCTGCGGCATCATAACGAGCAAAACAAAAAAAGTGCAATCACGAACAAAATAAGAAACAGAGCAAACTCAGAAACAGAGAAACACCCTAAAACTCAGAGAAATGAAGAATCTACCCATGAAAACTAACTAATACTCTGGGTAGAGCCGTAAAGGCACCACATTTAACGATTGTTTTATTAACCAACCACACACGAAGGCACCAAGCGCACAGAACTCTCAATCAATAGAGACAAAGCATGCTCAAAATCAATAAAGTAGAGTAGTTCCATTGTTAACGATGAACCTTAAAATAAACCCTTCAGCTTCCACCATTTTACACACACACACACACACAAAGCGACTTGGGAATACGCACCCAAAAAAAAAAAAAAAAAAA
>NC_025690.1:22077292-22131434 GCF_000633955.1 Camelina sativa
AGAAACAAAATCTTAAAAACCTAACATACAGAAGAATCAGATATAGATTGAGACGAAAACAAAAACACGAACCGATTGAGAAACCAAAAAAAGGGTAAAATGTTTGATAAAACAAACCTGTCAACAATCATCGACGGCATGTAAGAAAAAGTAGCAGAAGATTCAGATTAAGATTCCTGAAACGCAAGAACGACGAAGAACACAAAGGATTGAATGTAACAGTAAGTAGTAGTAGTAGTAGCAAAGGTGATAGCTTTTTCGTAAGCAGAGAGAGAAGGAAGCAAGGGTCTCTACTTAACCAAACAAAAAAACAAAAAATTTGTGATTGTTAAAGGAGAAGCGTTTATATAAAATTACAAAAAAAAAAAACTCTTTTAGAAGATATTTCAGATATTTTGGTAATGACGTGGCGCTCGAACGTTCCGGATTCCTGATTTTAGTTCGGCTGGATCCATTTTCTTTTGCTTTGGGCCTAAGTTAACCATTTGACGCGTTTTAGACTATTTTATCCTCAGAGCTTCTATGTAAACTTCCCTCTTTTGCCCCCCCCCCGTTTTGATAAAAACGCCACATCATTACCGTTTGATTAGTCATAGAGTTCCAAGTCTTGATAATCCAGTTTTTAGCCTTTCAAGTGACAATCCTTTTTTCCTTTCTCTACAACTACTTCGAGGATAACTGTTTGCAACTTCAACAACAACTCCGTATAAACTTTTGGAAACCCTACAAATTAGACATCTTAATAAATAATTCGATCATAACAAAACTTGTACCTTTGTCATTAAAACTACTACATAATCGATTTAAAGTGCAATTTCCAAGCAATGTAAGATAAGTGAATACAACAAGAAAGAAAAAGATATGAAAAATTGTCAAAAATACGTTTGGTTTGAGAACCATTTTAATGGCAATAGAGTTTGATTATTGAGTCAGCGCCTGCGGTGAATAGCCATGGTTGTCTTGGATGGAACTTGCAGTCCAAGACTCCTGTACTCAAAAAAAGAAAAGAAAAAAGAATATATTAACAGTCCAGTAAAACTATAATTACAATGTTGTATGTATTCTTAAGGAGTAAAAACTGACCTCCTTTAATAGAATGACCTCTTAGAATCTCCAACGGCACAATCAGAGGATTCTGGTTCAAATCATTATACACCTTCCCATGGAATACGTAAGCTGTTGAATCCTCTGAGCAAGAAGCAAACAACGGATATGATCTATGAACTGCCACATTCGTTATGTCTTTTGGATGATTCTTTAGCGTCTTGTACGGTTTCGAAGACAGATCCATGTCAAACCAACACATCTTCCCTTCTTTGCTTCCTACTATCAAATTATCACCACCTGGATGAATAGCCATGGATGAGATCTCTCTCATTCCCGTCTCAAGCTTTTTGGTGGCCAAGCCTGTCTTCAAAAGATTGTAAACACGCACGTCCTTTCTTGTCGCGACGAATATGTAAGATAGGCTTGGATGGAATAGTGTACAGACTGGCAGCCCACGGATCTTAAACGGGAGCCTCTGTGTTTTCTTTTTCGAGAGTTGGTGCAGTACCACTCCTCGCGTTTCGCCTGATGCCATCACTGTTGAGAGATAGTCTCCTTTTCGATGCCAGTCTATGGATGATATGTTCTGAAAAAAATATTATAAACCAACATAAAAGTGAACAAACCCGTTAAAATTTCTCCATGTAATATCACTGTTAAAAGAGGATCTTTAGCAATTTGTCCCAAATAAAAAGAGAGGATATTTAGCAGAAATGTACCTTAAAATGTCTGATTTTGATCCCTCCATACAACTCATCTGATAGCCAGGTTACAATTGCAGCAACTATAGATATCGTACAAAATATATCAACCCAAAAAGAATTTATCATTAGGAATTTCATCACAATCATCTGCGAGATGATGAT
Organism: Camelina sativa; assembly: GCF_000633955.1. NCBI lineage: Eukaryota > Viridiplantae > Streptophyta > Magnoliopsida > Brassicales > Brassicaceae > Camelina > Camelina sativa. The sequence continues at coordinate 22,079,206 of NC_025690.1, forward strand.
GGTTTTTTTAAGATACTTACCAGACGCTTCTGGTTCTGGAATGTTGCCTGAGTGAAACATCTCTTTAATAACTTCCTGTTCCTCATCATTCCCAAGTTCGGTGTTCAGGAAAAACAAATCTCGTCCCCTAAAAATGTGAGATTAGAAGGTTTCATAATAGACAGTTATAGTAAATTCAAAAGCAGAATCATTAAATCCTAACTCACATGGCAATAGCTAAAACTGGAAGACTGGAAAGAGGATTCCAAGCCACAAACTTAATAGCTTCATCAAACTGCCAGACCTTAAGACACCTACCAGTCTCCACTTCCCAAATACGAACAGATCCATCAGTTGAACCTTCGAAGAAAAAAAGAATACATCATTGGCATCTTGAAAACAAAAAAAGAGATTGTTGAAATTGAAGAAAACACAATTGAAATACCTGAGGCTATCCACTGGCCAGAACTATCAGTGGATATGGAGGTAACAGCCCCTGTATGGCCTTTATATTCAAGATAACATGAGTTAGGATAGGGTCTAAGATCCTTCCTACTAGGTAGTTTCGGCTTCAAAGATTCAGGATCGATGTTTATCTGGAGAAAAGAAACACGTGAGAATCCATACAGGAAAATAAGAAGAAACCAAGAGAATGATCAAATAAGTCCTCACTCTCTTCTTTCGAATTCTCGGACATAGGTATAGATCCAAACAACGTTCAAAAGACTCCTTCAGTGCATTCTCATACGCTGGGATGCTTCTCAGACATGTAAACCTATGCGCAAACATATTTTATCATAAGGATTCAGCTAAAACCAAAGAAAATACAACAGAGTATAATAAGCGAAACTATTACATACCTGGTAGGAATGAGTTTTGGACGATCTTCCTCAAACATCAATTCATACGAGGCTTTCTCCTCCTCTGTTGGAATATATTCCAAAGAAGGATTGTATGACTCCTCGTGTCCTGGAAGGCCAAGTAGTACAAATTAAAACTTGGAAAAGTGGAATTCCTAAGAAAAGCAGAGAAGCAACAGAAAGTCAGCAAACAATGTTCACCTGGCAATTTTAGCTTGGGTGGAGGAATATAAGTTAAATGCTTGTTCTTTTGATCAGAAGTCAAAGCGTCCCATAAAAGATATGGAACGGGCCCTTCTTCAGGCTCTTCTTCAGGCTTTTTAACCTTGATCAACCCCATCCGGATTCTTCTAACAAGCTTAACAACCTTTTTAGCCTCCCATATTGAAGGGATGAACCTTCGCTTGGGCTCTGGTGCACTTGAGAGTGGATGTATTGCATCAGTCCATTTGAACCAGTCAACATAATCCTGGTCCCAAGAGAATCAATCAAAAGGTCACATTTTGAAGTAACTGGTACACCATTAGTATAAAACGGCTACACAAAAAACAACATACATACCGCATATGGATCAAAGTCAGCATGTGGAGCTTGCCCTTTGAGCAATCTACGAACCATCTTGCTCTCCTCTTTAGTCAGCTCCACTTCCTCGTCATTATAGTCATCAATAATTTTGCGCCTAAATCCCAAATATATATATATATATATATAATCAGCATAATGCTGATAACTAACTACATAACAAATAAAGAGACAAGTTTTCCAACTAACCAATTCTTAGAGTCATCCATACTTGCGAGAAAAGAGTCAAGTTTGTCTTGTCTTTCCTTTTTAGTAATCTTCTTCCCAGTGATGTCATAACCAATATGTTTCTCATCTTTATACCAATTCAACGGAACATCCCCAACTGTATTTCTAGGAGCAACCTAGAGATCAAAGACATATAAATAAATACACTTTCGCCTGAAAAATGGAGAAAAGATAGTTCCAAAGCCTAATACGAAACAGAGGAAAAGCATCAATCAAACCTCATCTTCAGAGGAATCGCTCTCTTCAACCGCTTCATCTCGATCAGAAGCTTCATCACTCCCATCTTCTTCCTCAATATTGTCACTATCTATTTGCTCACTTCCATCATCACCATCCTCACTATCAATTGAGCCCTCGTGATCTGCAGTATCACAGCCAGACATAGTTAATCTCTCATACTTGAATTTACATTACCATATATAAAAAGCTCGAGTATTTTCAAACAAAACTATTAATAAATCTAAAGTAATAAGCTTTCAATCCTGAAGAAGAGTCACAAGCAATTACCAAGCAGCTCGTCTTGAGATGATTCACCATCTCCTCCGTCTTCTTCTGTTCCTCCCTGTGTTACATCATCCTCTGATTCGAAGATATCGGAGTCGAAATCATCCGAATTCAAAGATCCGGACAAACTCTAAAAATCACAACAACAACAACAACAACAACAACAAACAGAATAAACACAAATGCAGAAATAAACGCAAAAGGAGTAAGGAAAAGAAGAATACATACATCACCGTCGTAATCAGAATCAGTTCCAGATTCTTGTATCAGTTCTTCCTCCTTCTCAACTGGTTTCTTCTGTTTCTGAGATTTCCCAGAAACGCTTTTGCTTTTGGTTTCTATCGCCGTCTTATCTTCTTTACCTCCTTTGCTCTTCTTCGTCATCGGAGCTTTCCGGAGGCGTGGTTTCGTCTGAGACGAAATTAGTAGATTTAAAGGTGGCAGATGAGGAACAAAGATTTAGGGTTTGTTTGACAAACAAAAAAAGATTTAGGGTTTTAGGTTCCAAGTCGCAATAGTATATGGGCCTATTCAATAATGGGCTTATATATTAATGGGCCTTTCGTGAAGACGATTGACACCTTTGTGTTGTTGTTTCAATGAAATAGTGAAAAGTGATAGAGGTAAAGCCGTAGAAAGTAATAGCAGTCTTTGATTCGGGTTGAATCAAAGAAAAACATGCATGTGTAAGAATGATTATTATTTGTTAGATTGTTAGAATACTCACAAAGTCATGACAACTTTTGTTTCTTCTGTGCTAATGTCGAAGTTATGATTCAATCAATATCACTTTGTCCTCCAACTTTTCTGCTCAACTAATTTTATTCCCAGCCACTTTTTTATTTATGTCATTTCATTACACTGACACATATCTTTTTCAATTCTGAGAAAAAGAAAAAAAAAAAACACTTATCTTTTTCAATTAATTTCGTTATCATCTCAATTCTCAAGTAATACAATGTTACGTAAAAGAATAATATTCATCAATAAAGCAAATCCTCGAATTAGGATAAGTTTCTTCCCTTTACAACTTCAAATATTCTACATGTGGTTGAGCCCTCGATTTTGACTCAGCCAAATATTACGCCAAAAGAATCTGTTGTTTATGGTCGCTTAATTTCCTGGCTGATTATGGAAACAATTAGATTTTTTTCTAGCTCAACAAACATTCTAACACATCTATTTCATTCCCTTAGTCATCAAATACAACATTTCGAAATATCAAAGGAATATGATTCAAATACGCATAAAGAAAAAAAAATGAGAAAATCAAATTTCATGATACTCTTAGCAAGCATTTGATTTGGTACTACTATAATGTCAAAAGAATACAACAGTAATCGAAAAAAAATTGAAATTTAAGGGTGCTGGTCCAACTCGGTTTAATTCTATAACCAACAAAAAACAATTGAATATAAGATAAAAAACTATAATGTGGTTTTATGTTACAGAGATGATCGATCTTGAACAACTCCCTAACAGACGGGCAAATCAGGAGGAGGTTGTTCCATTGTCTGCAAAACTCCCTTCCCGTTCTCAACCAAGAAAGCCATTGCTAGTCCCCAAGAAATGTGTACATCTAGATGACAATGCATTATCCAAACCCCTGTTTTCATTCATTTGTACACAAAATTAAATTTAATTAGTCCCGGTCAACTAGAAAAGTGACACTCTCTAATGTAAGTTTTTGAAGTTTTTTCTTTGTAATATAAATTTAGGCTTACCAGGATTGTCTGCTACGAATCTGATGACAGCCCAACCCTTAACAGGTACGCCGACAGTATTTCTAAGAGGCGGATCTTCGAGATTGAATTTCGCGGTATCTTTCTTGGGGTTGAAGTTACCGAAACCCTCGGCGACAATGTAGAAATCGTAGCCGTGTAGATGAATGGGATGATTTTCAGGAGTTACTATACCGGTGTCTTGAAGAACAATCTGAACTCTTGAACCATACTTGAGCTTGTATAGCTTAGTGCCTCTATCAGGTTGGTAGAGAGACCGGCTTATGTTGTTACCAGTGTAATCAAATTTCACCGGAGGCTTGGCCGGGAAATCAGTTGTGAAGACTCCGGGGATACCATGGTGGTGAGCTTGAAGGAGTGAGTAGTTACTTGGAAGAGTAAACGAAACGTTGTTCATCGATGCAGTGAAACGTGTGCCGTTAGGACCTTGACATCTTCTTGATCTGAAGTTCTTGGGACAGTTGTCGAGACCGAGTCCGATGGTTACGAATAGATTCTCGTCGATTTCTGTCGGAACCTCGGCTCGTCTTAGTGACCGGAAACTTTGGCTGAAACGTGTGACTGTGTTTGTGTCGTTGTAGGCAGGGAGGAGAGGCATGATTGGTTTGATACCGTTCTTGGCGCTTCCACCACCGCAGCAAGGTGCGGTTTTGTATTGTAGGATTGCGGTTGTGGTTGTGTTACCAAACGGTGCGTTTTGGGCGCTTTGGTAAGCTCTTGCAGCCATGTAGTAGCGGTTTGGTGGTTGGTCACCTTTTATGAGGACATCAGTGGTTTGACCCGGGCCGAGGACAATCACGTTGGTGGTGAAAGGTTTCAAGTAAGATGCGTCAGCTCCGACCACCGTGAGCTTGTGGTTAGCCACCGTGAAGAATAACGGCTGGTTCAACGCGGAGTTTATTACCCGTAATAGTATAGTCTCACCAACATTTATTGGTACTATTGTCGTATCTGTCACAAAAAAAAAAAAAATTATAAAAATTCTAATTAATATACTTATTTTTTAGTCTTTTGAGCTAATGTGTGTGTGTGTGTGTTTTCTTTTCTTCAAAAGTATTTATTTGACTAAAATATACCAAATTCAGTTATGACAGTTGGGAAAAACAGGGAAAACAAAAATATGAATATGGGAAAAGCTTATTTGAAGAAAAAGAGAGTAAAACCTCGAGAAGAGCATTTATAGAGATCGCCAGGTTGACCATTGATGGTGTAAGCGTCGGAGTTACTTGGAGCTCCTCCGGTTCGTATAGATTTTCTCAATACATCAACCGGATTTGCGTCCCACCATTCACCTTAAAGAATCATATTTTACCAAAGGTCAAAATCAAATTATATGATTGTTTTTTTTATTAATCATGATTTTGGATTTGATTTAAATTGTACCGAGAAGGAGAGGGACGTTGCGGTGAGGATTTGGGAATGGGTATGAGGAACCAGCCGGAGGAAGGACGAGGAGTGAACCGTAGACAGTTGCCCTAAGCCATGAACTATGAGCATGCCACCAAAGTGTACCTTCTTGTCCTTGAATTGTAAACCGGTACGTGTAGCTTGATCCCGGTCTGATTGGACACTGGGTCACGAATTCCGGTCCATCAGCCCAACCGGTTCTCATTTGCCTTACACCGTGCCTGCAAAGACATCATACCGTTTAATATCGTGGACGACGAATTCATCATATATAACAGCGAGTGTGGTTTGATCGCATCTTACCAGTGGATTGTGACGTTGTACCGGGCCCGGTTAATGACCTTGACGACGAGAGTATCACCGTTGTTGACTACAAGTGTTGGACCGGGAAACATTCCGTTGACCGTTATGCTGTTGTGTGTTTCACATAGTCTCTTCACCTTCGTCGCTTGTATCTGCATGAACAACATATAGACATGTAAGCATACATCTTCATTTACATTTTAATTAACAACTTAAAAATATTTGAAATGAGATCGTACGATGAACTCGTGGTGGTGTGCTTTAACAACATTGGCTTCTGCCATGGAAGTGAAGAGAAGAACAACAGCCAAAGAGATAAAACAGACGAGGCTCTTGGCGATCTCCATCGGTGCGATTTCGATAAACTTCGGTTTTGGATGAAGTGTGGAAGATAAGTGTTGGGTTGGGAATAAGAATGAAATGCTATAGAGTTTATATAGGGAGACAAAAGAATACATTTTCAAAAACTTGGTGAATATATATATTTATCTAGTCAATTTGTATTTTTCTTTGTTATATTTGTATATGATTCTTTTACGAGAAATATGTTGTTTACGGTTGGAGGATTAGGTTTTGATTTAATTGAAGGCCAAAACTTGGTTCAACACTAGAAAGAGTAGTTGCACCCACTGGGTCCTAGACGAAACAAATAATCACCGAGTGAAACAATTTTTTTCTTCCTTTTTTTTGGAATGGTGATTAATTACGTCTCTTCAATTCTTGGTTAACACGCTTTTTCTATTGACTTTGGATGTAATATTCCATAATTGCCATAAACATAGTACAAATAAATTACTCTATTAAAAATATTTTTTGGACCCCATTAAAATGGATCAAAATATTATATTTGAGATGTGTACACTGGTTGCCAACAAAACATAAGTACGCAATGTTGTGTGATTTGTGAACTCTCTATCTATATTAAGATCAAGCTCACCAGGCGCAGCAATTAACCTGCATGCCCCCTACATCATAAAATCCAAGATTGGACAGTTTTAATTGGCATTTTCCTAATACATAGGCTTAGGATAAGATCTTTGCCATTATAGTAATGCTAGTCGTTTTCATTATTAGTTGGATCTTGATCCCGTTAGTTGGGAATGTTCGGTCTTGGAAAATAAGAACTGTGTATGGCTACTTGTTATGGATTTTATCCGTCATAAACTTTACCGAAGAATTTGTAACACTTTAATGCAACCTTTGGCTACTTCGTTGTTAACTTTTTAGTATATGTTTTACAATATTTTATTCATCATTAGTTTATGATGTATTTACCACGCTAATTAACTTGTGGATCGCCGCAAGCCCGTCGTCACTAATACATCGCTATATTTTTTGTGACGGATGTCTCCGTTGCAAAAGTTCGTTGCAAATAGACATGTATTTTTTAGAATTCCAAATTTTGATTTTAGCATTTGTATTCTTGAAAAAGTTTAATGTTTTGATTTTGATCATAGTTTATAAACGTAATTAAGCTTGAAAAATATGTTCCCAAACATTGATATTCAATTATTCATATAAATTAAATCAAAGATGGAAAACGTGTATAAATAGAATTTAGTAGTACGTAGTATTTCTTTAATCTTTTATGTGGCCACCTACATTCAACAGTATTATACCTAATCAAAGACGAATTAAGCGCATGTCTCAGTCATTACTGTATTTTACTCTTTTTTCTCATTTCACGAGTTTTATAAGTTTAGAAACTTTAGTTATATATGTATACATATATAAATAAATAAATAATATATCCGATCTAAATACAGTTACTATAGCGCTGCCAGCTGATTAAATCGATTAAATAGTTTACTAAGATCGAGTTTAAGGTTATGTTTGTTGAGAAATTTATACTTTTGGTTCAAAATTTTAAACAAAATATGAAACTTCAAGGAACTAACGAGATGAAATAATAAAACTGGATGTTTTCTTTTGTCTGGCTGGCCTTTATACATTTGGTTCACATTAATAAAAAACATCCATTTTCCTGTTTTATTAATGTGAACCAATTTTGTTTAAACTTACAAAAAAATCTAAGTGTGGTGGATCTTCCAATAACCATATATATCAACTTATTGTTTAAGGTTGAATATAATTACACAAAAAAGTAAGAAATATTGTCAGAACTTATATCAACACTTGTGCAATATGAGTTTGGCGTACATAATCAAGTGAAGCTATTGAAGTATATAAATTAGATTAAAAACATATATTATTAGCGAAAACTTGTTTTTATGATCTTGTCATAAATGTTAAACGATTATATAATTATGATAGGATCTAGCTAGTTTGTGTTAGTGTCACCGTTGTATCATCACCCAAATACAAGTTCTCATAATATTGTTGAAAAAAGCTTAAACGAACATACTTTTTATGTTTCATTATTACTCTTAGAAAAGAAAACTAATTTATGAGGACGAGTGGTCAATTTTAGGGATTAGGTGGCTTGTCCGTAACAGTTTTAACCCCCACCCAATTTGAATTTGGAAAACCTCAATGTTGTATTCATATTTACACAAACAGAAAATTATACATAACAAAAGGTCAACCTTTCGATACCATGTTTTGCCTCTCTTTTTTTAGGTTTACCTGTTTGTCTGGGGATGAAAAATATATACAATATTGAGTATATGGGGCGGGGTGAAACAAGAAAGAGTAAACCAAGCATGCATTGCAAATTAAATAATACACGGTACATGTAAAAGTTGATAAACATTCACATGTATGATACATTCAATTATGAAGATGAAGAATATAAAGCCTTGTTATGAAAAAGCTTATTAAATATATTATATCAACCGTAGCATCCTCACGTCCAAGATAAATATTATTATTAACGCAAAAAGAAAAAGAAAAAAATATATATTTGGTTCAAAATGGTTCTATAAGATTGGCTTGAAACTTAAGTAAAAATGATTATTGTTTCGTAAATGTTGAAAAAGTAAATATGTTTTGAGTTAAACAAGATGATTCGTCTAACCGCCTAATTCACTTCTTGTTAACCCCTATATTATTGTCTGAACAATAACACGTTTTCTTTCACCGAATTCTAGCTAGCATTACACCAACATGTATACACATATCCGAAGAAACTATAATTTATATGATTAAACAGAATTTATTACCAATAATTTATAAGCTAGAGCATACTCGAAACCATATTAATTTAAAGAATTGATATCATGGTTTTCAAATGCAAATGAAAAAAAAAAAAAAAAAAATTGAAACATAATAGTTCTGTATTAGGAAAACATCACAATTTCAGCGAAATTTATCACAAAGTTTAATTTTATTGTGATAACTGATTATCCTAGAAGAATTAGTTAATACTTTTGAAAAGTCGAGACCCTGTAACCTTATGTAAACTAAATAATCTTTAACAATATCGATCCGAAAGGTAATAAAATTGGAAAAGAGTTAACATCACGCACGTTGTTAAGAAAGGATAATTACATGAGAGGAATATTGGGGACATTGATTGGTGAACAAGAAATTCGTAATTGTGTTTGGTGGAATTAGTTAGTGTCCTCTTCTTTGGTATCTTTAACCTCTCTATGTGCTAAATCTCTGAAAATGACATCACATGTTTTGAAATTAGCCATACCTTTATGCAATTAAGTTCAAAGTCGACATGCATTACTTGTCATAGATATTATTTTTCTCTGATTACACCACTTCTTTTTAAATAACATATACTACGTTTGAACCTGCTGTGTACCGCGGGACGAAGCTTAATTATGTTTTATAAATTAGGCTATAAATTAAATATAACTTATATGTACAAAAACAAATATATATGTATTGTTTGTGCATGTCAGATATAATATATAAGGTTATTAATGTAATATAGATTTTAACCCGTGATGTATCCAAAATGATTTTTAGTTTATATCAAACTAAATGTGTTAATTTATACTAAGATGATTTGTAGGTGTAGTAGTTTACATCACATACTCTTTATTCGTATTTGACCCGTTTTAAAAATAAAGGTAGCAATGACAGTGCGTTGTAGAGAGCTTCTTCGTCTCTCATCCTAGTCGGTATACCACATGAATCCTAGCAAGTAATAGCAAATCCTAGCAAGTAATAGCAAACAAAAAAAAAAAGCAAAAATACAATGTTTTAATTTATTTTTATTGTATAGTATTGTTTCTTCTATGTAGGTCGGTATATTTCGTAGTTCGTATAGTAAATATGGATATAATCTATATATTAATTAATTCCAAACTATTATTAGAAATATACAATATCTAAAATAATTTCATAATTTTAGTGTTGGTTTACTTTTTTTTTATTGTGTTTTAATATATTTTTTTTGAACACCGTATTGTGTTTTAATACATTTTCTTTTTTTTATTGTGTTTCAATTTTTTTTTTTGTGTAGTACTGTTTCTTCTTTGTAGGTCGGTATATTTTGTAATTCGTATAGTAAATATGGATATAATCTATATGTCAATTAATTCCAAATTATTATTAGAAATATATAATATATAAAATAAGTTCATAATTTTAGTATTAGTTTAATAATTTCAACCAGGCATGCTTGATTCGTCCTACAATAAATTAGAAAAAATGTAACCCGCAGAAAACTATCCTATTGTAGTATATACTATATAGTATGTCCGTATCTGCTCTACTTGTGTTTATAGGATTAAAGACATCTTACTAAATCACTATCTCTGGTTTTTTTGAAAGGTATCACCTTTATAATTTATATAATATATATAGTTAAAGCAAAAAACTAATATTAATAAGAAATAATTTTAAACATAAAAATGTTTTCCTTTTTGACTATTATTTCAACACTTATAAATATTTTTAGTCTAAGATTGAATAATATTACGTTTTTTTAACAAACATGAATAATAATAAGTATTATTTAACAATATACTTGTAATCTAATTTGGTGTCATAATACGTATTTTTAACAATAATATTTGTAAATCTAAAAGATAAAACAATTAAATATGATCGAGGTACAGCAGAAAACAATTTTTCTACATGGGTTACATACTATAGTCATATAATATGTATGATTATAATAAGATTTGTTATTATTTTTGAGTTGGGGCAAAACAAAAAATCAGCGGAACAGAGACATAACCTAAAGTCATTGTAAAGTCATTTTCCTCGGTTCCTCCTCCTCCTCCTCTCTTCCTCGGTTCCTCCCCCGTGACCATCAAAATTGGTCCCTTACCAATCTTCTTCGTTTCTACCAACAGGCCGTTTCTAACCACCTTCCTCCACTGGATCAACCAATCATGTTCTCTTCATCCAATCATGTATGTTATACATAATGATTCTATGCCTCCGATTTTGTCTCATCTCATCACGAATGGTTACCAGAATGGAAAGATCTACTCTTTATATCTTCAAGGTTAGTCCTCAGTTTCTAGTTCCGATTGTGTAAGAACTCTTTTTCTCATTGAGTTTGCTACTTCTTAATTTGATTTGATTCTATACATATATTTGTAAGCTTTTTGGATATTATTGATTATGCTATATAATCCATATAACTATGTCAATACATTTTTTTTTTTCACAATTGCATTCATCTCTGTCTCCGTCAGCAACTAAAGAGCAAACACTGCCATGAGATCTCTCTCCACTTCCGTCCCCAAAGATGCATTTGAGGCATCTTCTTCTCGAGGAGAAGAGCCCTCCAAATTCGTGAGCTCTCTCACTGCTTGATGCTTTAGAATCCCAATTCTTTGATATGTCCTAGTTCTTCATCGAATTGGAATTTTGCATAGATCGATTGCTCATAGTATATTTGTTGGGCAATAACTGGTAGTAGTGACAGAACATCAGTTAGGCTTTAGGTATAAATAAAATAAAAAGCTTACAAATAAATGTCTGATGGTTTCTCTATATTAAAGTTTAGACATTTTTAGATGGCTATATTGTAAGACTTACCGGATTATGAAGTTAAAAGAGATTATGTCATTTGATTGTCAAGTAATACTATTATTTTGGCTGGTTCTCTCAGCCTACATGTCTTTCAAGTTCATGTCGATCTGTCAACTCACACATAGAAGGATAAGGAGGTCAGAGTTGCTTCTAACCTCTAATCTCAACATTTCATGTAAAATCAGATGGTACATTCGAATATTGAATTCAAATTTAAATTGCAAGACTTCTCCTCTTGAATTTGAGGACCCGGTTCATCATATCCTTTTTCACATAAGGGTGAACTTTGTACCCTGCAAATGACATAACCATAGGTTAGATTTATGATCATGAATACTGCTGAATGTGTATGTATACAACAATATAAGATCTTTATACTTACCTTGGCATCATCGAGTATCATGTCAAAGGTTTCACCAAACGTTGTTGTATGAATAGTCCTTATTTGCTACTTGCTAACTTTGTATTTGAGAAATGGTGAATGATTGATGATTGGATTTATGTGTTTCCTGAGGATATTTATAGGTGATTCATATATTAGTGTTTAGGTTAGAACCGATAAATGATAGACGATCTGACTTACCCCGAGCTGTGGTCCCTTGAAAAGCAGTTGGCGTAGGGCATGGTCACCGTGGAACGCCAAGCTGATAAAGTAATTATTTCGTCTTTTTTTTTTTAGAACATTTCCTGTGACACTTGACACCCATGCATTATGGTTGTAATGTTTTTTTTTTGCTATTACAGGCGGAAATGAAGTTGATAGCCAAGGAGGTAAGAGATTTAATTACATCATTAATCCTGAACTCGGTTCTCTTTTTTGCTTTTTTTTTTTGGATTACTTCTACATTATCTTGAGTGTGTTTCATCTCCTCCTTTTCCCTAATTAAAGGAAGCAGATCCAGACTATACGGGGTTAAAATGGGGCGACGAAAACAGAATTGAGAGTGAATTTGTTTTATTGAGAAGAAGAAAAAACTTGAGGAACCAGGCCAGAGAGCTCCGGATCAGGTAAAAACGCTTTTGCATATAGAGAGACTATTTTTGTTGGCTAATTCGTTACCGAAGATGAATCATCCAATTAATGGATCTTAGTTTCTAATTTTTTAAAGTTGTCTTGACACAGCTCTGTCTCTGGAGAAGGACAAGAGGAGCATGATCGTGAAGCACTGGTTAGTGCATGCATGATCTATTTAATTCACTTCCTGTCATTTTCTTTTCTTGTTCTTGTTCTTTTACAGTGCTTTTGTTCTTGCAGCTGCAAAACATGAAGAGCGAAATCGAGAGACTCCGGCTTCTGAACGAGTAAGTAATGCATGTGACACATTAACACTTTCCTTTTTCCATTGCTGCCTTTTCATTAATTTCTTTACTCATCATATATGTAATATAATATGTTTTCTTTCATCCTCCTAGGAGATTGAATGGTAAAGAGCTCGACGGTCTAAATTACTACGAATTGGAGATACTCAGATGTGAGATTTCCATAGGTTGGGGCAATGTGATGAGAGAGAGGCTGAGGCGCAGAGAGGTAAAAGATTCTTCCACGCGTTCCAAATTGTATTAACTGCGTACACATCTTCTTCTATCACATTTTTCATGTTCACCCCACTTCAAGGAATCAATCTCTCGCGGAGAGATGCTGAAGGGAGTCTCGGGACAGACTGAGCACGGGCAATCTTCAATGGACAATGCCACCACACAAGACCATAACGTTTAAAGATGTATTCTATATATAAACGCAAACACAAACATAAGTTTCACAAATGAAAATGCTTTATCCTTAAAGATTTAATTAATACTTTTAAAGAAGAGTAAAAAAACCGTGTATCCTTACGCAAACAAAATTAATATATCTTAAACAAAGTAAAGCTAACATCATCATGTTGTTAAAGAAAAGAGAATTACATGAGACGAAAATTGGGGACATTGATTGGTGAACAAGTAATTCGTAATTGTGTTTGGTGGAATTAGCTAGTGTCCTCTGACATCACATGTTTTGAGCTACGCTGACGATATCTTGAACTGTTATAAAATTTCTTGATTGATTATATTAAATACCATGAGAAGAACATGCGAAATGGTTTCCTCTAAATCTTAATTTCATTAGTCAAAAGTGAGTACGAACCCTAACTAGCTTCACAATTTGTTGTCAATTTGTCAAACCCTCTCTCGTTACAAGTAGGATAATCTTCTTTACATAAGAAGATATCAAAAACTATTATTCTTTCGATTTAATGGTTAGTACCTAAATGTTTTTTTTTTTATCTCTCACCAATAATTAGAACCCCTTGAGAAAATATTTCACAAGACAACTCATTCCAAGAATATATTTCTTATGTAATGAAGATTGGAAACAGGTCACCTATATTATATCTAAAGAAGAAGCAACTCAATGACTTTGACCNCCCCCCCCCCCCCCAAAAGAAAAACAATTCAGGAGACCGAATCTTCAATTTGTTTTTGGTAACCGAGAATTTTAGACCGAATCCTCGAACAAAACGTGTATGTATATCAGCGATCTTGTACACCAATGTTGCTAACCATGCAGCTAAACATAATTTATCAGTCTAACCATGCAGCTCAACTAATATGTTGGATGTAGTTTTTACACGAATGCTTACCCTTCAGAAACCATCATCATCAGTTAATAGATAATGTGTTATGAGTCACACTATATTCTTCACTAAATTAGCAATAACAGCAACAAAAGAGTACCAAATTGATTTAAAGTAGATGGGATCTTACAGTGTGAGTGAGGCAATAATAATTGAGAAGTATCCATCTCCAAACTTTCCGAATTGTGACGAAACAAAACAAAACAGAACAAATGCATTCTTTAGATCTAACTCTTACACAGATCTTTCATATTGAAACTATACTAAAATTACATAAAACCAAAAACCATCAAACTCGTCCTGCAACAACAGAAGCAGCAGCAGAGTTACCAATGAACGAGAGCAATCCAGCATTAGCAGAACCCTCTTGTTCATCCAAGAACAAATCATCCGGAACCCTAAACGCACCGTGTAAGCAAACAATCGCGACCCCAATCGTTAACGCCGAGGTTAACAAAGATCCAACGCTCGTCATGAACACAACCACGATCGTAGTCAAAACAAGAGCGAGCAAGGTCTCGCGATCTGAGAAAGTACGTCCGAAGAGAACCAAAGGCTGATCGGAAGATCGGAAGAGGTATAGAAATATCCATGAGCCTAAGAGAGAGAGGAGTACGAGGAGCGAGAACGGATGCGAGAGGAGGGAGAAGGCGAGGACTAAGGATACGATTAAGGAGTAATTGACTTTGAAGTAGGCGAGATTCTTACGGATCCGGGTGAATGAATCGGTGAGAGAGTCAGGTCTAGCGAATGAGCTCCGATCTACGAGTTCTAGCCATGGACGGCGCTGCGAGAGGCTTTCGCGGAGAGAGGAGGAGAGACGCGAGAGGAAAGTCCGGAAGGCGTGGGAATTGATCGGTGGTTGAGATTGAGTAGCTTGCTGATTGGTGACGGGGAGAGTCGCCGGAGAAGATGACATTATTGGTGGTGTCGGTGAGTGTGTGTGTGCGGCGGAGTGAGTATAAATTTTTTCTTGTGTGTTTCCGATTTTAGTGGAAAGTGGAAACTGAAGTCTGCGGCAAAACCGCGTTAGATCATTCTAAAAGGCCTAACTTTAATGGGCCTTTAATGTTGGAAGAAGCCCAATCAAATAAAGTTGGGAGTTAATGGCGCAATTGAGTGGTGATATAACACGAAACCCCTAATAAAAACAGTTTATTCTACTTTATTTTATTTGAAATATTTTTAATTTAGTGTAAGTTCAATCTTCTAGATTTTAGGTTGCTACAAGAAAATAATATACAATGTAATTACTGTAAAAGTATATACAAGTTCGTCTTATGTATTAACTTGCATATCGAAACATATATATAAGTAGATAAGGGAAAAGAAAACATTATCGAGTAGCAGGAACATCGAATAATAATATTCTTCGGCCTAATCAAGAATATTTATTGGAAATTCGGGTTGAGATCCACATATAGAAGAATCTTTAATCAGCACGTACTTTATACATTCAACAAATAATTATCTCCCTTTAAACGGGCTAGCTAATCTATAATCATTCTTCCTTGTACGTTATCCAATCATTTCCAGGATTACTTACTTAATCATTGTTATCTTTTCTGTTATACGTAAAACAACTCATGCTTTTGTATTGAACGATTTGTACACTTAAGTTTATATCTTCCAGACGAAGAAAAGCAATCATTCTCGTTGTTTTATATCTTTCTAATCCAATTAGTTTACTTCTTTACATTCAAACAAAAATTAGTTTACTTCTTTAGCTTCACTTTTTGAAAAAACAGAAGAAGCGAATCTTTCTCTTCCTTTTCTTTTCTTCCACTCATCAAAATGTTCTCTCTCTATATATACATTAAATATCTAGTCTGCTAAGTCCATATACCACACATCTAGAACGACAACTAGATACTCAAAATTGCTCTTTAATGGCTTCTTGTGACTCACCTGATGCGTTTGCTTGGCTTCAAAATCTTCCTCCTCTCTCTCAGTGGAAAAGGAATTCAATATCCATGTGTATTTGCACTCCAAATTCATCACACCCATCTTTGAACTTTTCTCTTACTTGTATTCCTAAATCTCCAAACTTTTTCACCTTCTCCATAGTAGCCAACTTCAAGAATCCTATATCTCTCTTTGTTTCAAAACCTTTCAGAACCATTAACACTAATTCAAATACGTTCCTCAATGAAAATATCATCTCTACCCTATTGATGGGTTTTGTCGACGTAGTTCTCAACTACAACGTCAAGAGAACTTGTTCAATCCAAATACAAAACCTAGGCTCCACTTCTAACCTCAAAGACGTGTTCAACCTCGCGTTCTTCACTTTCGTGTTCCTCATCTGCATCTATGAAGCGCCCACGAGCCTTCGAACAACTTGTCTCAAAACGGTGAAAGATCAGCTAGTAACTTGTAGGTCAAGGAAGGGCTCTAAGTTGCTCATGGTGCAACTAGGCTCTAACCTTGAAGAACAATGGATGAGATCGTTAAATCTTGCGATAACCAACTGGATCATCGAGGTCAAAGCGTTTCAGCATCTCAAGTCTCCTTCTCCATTGTTTTCATATGCTTTCTCGACTCAAGGTTTGTGGAAAGTTCATATGTATTGTCCTCTGGTAGCAATGGAAATGGAGAGCGTAAACAGTGCTTTAAACGACGAGAGATTGTTCTTCTCGCTCAACTATCATCAACTCGAAGGTGTGATCCAATTCAACCACAAGATTTACGTTCGTGAAAAGTGGTTTAACATCGCAGTTAATATTGATAACGTCAGGTACGTAAAATTAATTGTGTGTATAGTAATACTAATGATAAGTACACAAAGTTAATTTGTTCATATTTTATAATAAGGTGCGACATAATTAGACTTGTGAACGAGAAGCTTCTATCGGACCGCGGCATGGGAACAGAGGAAAAACATTTTCCGTCACGAATATCATTGCAACTAACGCCAACGATTCAATCCAACATCTTAATGGTCTCAGTACAAAAATCATCAGAAAACCCATTGACAGAATTCGAAGTAGAGAAAGGCATAGAAGCAGCAATAGACCCACCAAACACGTTCTTTGGACTCAAAGTCTCAGCCAACGAGACGACAACAAAAAGCATGAAGCCATGGAAGTTCGAGGAATGGGTGCATGGTTACAGCGCCAATCTCACTTGGTTTCTCCATGACCTAGACGATGGAAGAGAAGTTTCATCTTCTAAACCGTCGAAGGTATCGAGGATGAACCCTCGAGCTTGGTTCAAGAACCGGTACTCGAGCGCGTTTAGACCGTTCACGAAGCAAGGAGGAGTTGTGTTCGCAGGAGATAGCTACGGGCAAAGCGTATTGTGGAAGGTTGATAAAACGGCAATTGGGAAAGTAATGGAGTTTGAGGTTAAAGGTTGCGTTTGGTTGACTTATTGGCCTAACAAGCATCATACGTTTTATAGTGATACTAGAAAGTTGGAATTTAAGGAGATGCTTTACCTCAATCTTCCTTAGATTGTTTCTTTTCTTACTCTATCCCTTTGCACTATATATTCCTCTAGTTTGTTTCTTTTATTTTGTGTGTGTTTAAAAGATGTAAATTTTGTAACATAATAAACGTTAATTGAACTGGTGAAATTAGAAACCGACATTTTTCTTTTTTTTTTGATAGAACAACAGAAAAATATCATTGTGATCTTGAGAAGAAGTTTGTATCATACACATAAGATACGTGGCTATCTTTATCTTCACGTCGTCTCATATGGAAACATGAATCCCATCACTATGATATTTTTTCTTTTCTTGAAAAGCGTATTATTATCTCTAACCAGATAAGAATTACATGTCAAAACGTTTGTAATGACTTAACCGGCATGGAAAAAAACGTTTTGGTAAAAGAATAACAAAGTCGCATATAGTCCATAGTTTTTATTTCGATCATCGTTATCCATATATTTATATTTTAACAATATTCGTATAATTTGGTGGATACAAGCATAAAATAAAATTTGTGTATATTAAAAATAAAAACAGACGAAAAAACAAGAGCCACATGAGAGATGATGACAAATAATAATTTAAAAAAATGTCTCAATTCTCCTCTTCTCATTCTGGTGAGCGATGCAAAAAGCTGACGTGTAACCAATGAAGCCCACTACGATTGGGCTCTTTGCTTCTCAATCTTCTTCTTTCTCCGTCACGTTTCCGAGCTTCCGCGGCCAGCTTCCGATTAGCTACTTCTCAGCTAACAACCAGAAGAAGACGAAAAACGTCGTCACTCTTTGCCTTCATTCTGATTCCGATGTCTCCTCCTCTCAAATTGCCTTCACTCGCCGCGCAATTCTCGTCGCGCCACCGCTCCTCGCCGCAGCTGCTTCGATGTTTTTTTCTGTTTCCTCAGCCGTCGCTGCTGAGACTATTGCGGAATCAGTAGCTCCTCCTCCTGTTGCCGTCTCTGCTGCTCCTCCTCCTCCGCCTGTTTCTGTTGAGAAGGAAGAAGCGATAGTGTCTAGAATCTATGACGCGTCGGTGCTTGGTGAGCCGATGGCTGTTGGGAAAGATAAGAAGAGAGTCTGGGAGAAGCTTTTGAATGCGAGGATTGTGTATCTCGGTGAAGCGGAACAAGTGCCTACAAGAGATGATAAGGTTCTCGAGCTCGAAATCGTTAGGAATTTGAGGAAGCGATGTGTAGAGAGCGATCGTCAGCTATCTCTTGCATTGGAAGCTTTTCCTCTTGATTTGCAGGAACAGTTGAATCAATTCATGGATAAGAGGTTTGCGTCTTAGCTGTGAATGAATTTAATCTTTGCTTCTCTGTATATTTGCAGTGTGTTCCAATTGTTCTTGGATTGGTTGCAGGATGGATGGAGAAGTATTGAAGTCGTATGTCTCACATTGGCCGTCTCAACGTTGGCAAGAGTATGAGCCTCTTTTAAGCTACTGTCGAGATAACGCAGTTAAACTCATTGCTTGTGGCACTCCGCTCAAGGTAGTCTTACTTTACTGTGTATTTTGGGTGTTAAGATGGTAGCCTTACTGAGAATATGCATTCGTTCTTGTCAGCCTGATGAGAATTAGCTGTTTATTGTTTAATTTGATGCAGGTTTTGAGAACTGTCCAAGCTGAGGGAATCCGTGGTCTTTCAGAGTCTGAGCGTAAATTATACACTCCTCCTGCGGGTTCAGGCTTTATCTCAGGGTTTACGTCCTTCTCACGTAGTTCTACGCTCAATATAAATCCCCTCACACAGATTGTTCCGTTTGGACCGAGCTCGTATTTGTCGGCGCAAGCAAGAGTTGTTGAAGATCATACAATGTCGCAAGTTATTTTACAAGCAGTTGCAGATGAAGGTGGGACTGGTTTTCTGTTAGTGGTGACAGGGGCAAACCATGTGGAGTATGGGTCAAGAGGAACAGGTTTGCCGGCAAGGATCTCGAGGAAGATTCCGAAGAAAAGTCAACTTGTTGTATTACTTGATCCTGAAAGACAGTTCTTGCGGAAAGAGGGTGAATCTCCAGTTGCTGATTTCTTGTGGTATTCTGCGGCCAGACCCTGCAGCAGAAACTGCTTTGACCGAGCAGAAATCGCTCGGGTAATGAATGCGGCTGGTAGGAGACGAGATGCCCTTCCTCAGGTTGATTTTCTTTGATTGCTTTGATGAGACTCTTTCTCTGTATGATTATTACTTACTGCATCTGCCGTTCTTCATTAAACACTCAGTTTGTTCTGCCCTATCTCTTTTGCTCACTTTGCTTTTTATGTCATGAGTTTTATGCTGATAGAATTTTTCCATTGTTCCAGGACATTCAAAAAGGATTAGACCTTGGTCTGGTGTCACCTGAGATTCTGCAAAATTTCTTTGATTTGGAGCAGTATCCTCTTATTTCAGAGCTTACACAACGGTTTCAGGTAGTACAGCCTTTCTGAAAGATATTCCTTAAGTGAAATTTTGTCTTCGAAATTCTATGCTTTTCGCTGAATAATGTGTTAGCTTTTGTATCCTTCCATGGTATATTACGTTTTCCTGTATCTTCTCTAGCCAGAGTTAATAATGGCTTCAACTGGTTAGTAAAACCCTAATTATGATGATCCTCTTTGTTACAGGGTTTCCGAGAAAGGTTGTTGGCAGATCCCAAATTCCTGAATAGATTAGCTATTGAAGAAGCGATATCGATAACAACAACACTCGTAGCTCAATATGAGAAGCGGAAAGAAAATTTCTTTGAAGAACTCGACTATGTTATAACTGATAGTGTGAGAGCATCAGTTGTTGATTTCTTCACAGTTTGGCTGCCTGCACCAACCTTGTCGTTTATTTCATATGCTGATGAGACAATTGGGCCAAACAGCATAGATGCCCTAAGAGGCCTCCTAGGATCCATACCTGACAATGCATTTCAAAAAAGTCTTGGTGGACAAGAGTGGACTCTGAATCTTAGGATTGCTTCAGTTATTGTCGGTGGCTTGAAACTTGCTGGTGTTGGAGTTGTTTCCAGTTTTGCAGCTGTGGGATCTTCGAATGCTTTGTATGCAATACGAAAGTTCATTAAACCAGAGTTGGGTGTTGGTGAACAAGCAAAGAGGTCTCCTATGCTGAAGACGGCTCTTGTGTATGGAGGTTATCTGGGAACATCTTCAAATATTCGTTATCAGGTATGATGATGTGCGGTGCTTTACATCCACATCAATAGATATTATGCTTTTGCATATTAGCCAAGGAAGGCCTTTTGATGAAGATTAATATGCTTTGAATTTTTGCCTCTAAAATCATATTACCTTCAATTGCAGATAATTGCTGGTTTAATAGAGCATCGCATTTCGGACGAGCTTTCTTCTCAACCTCTACTTGTAAACATGATATCATTTGTTGTTCGAGTAGCTAACTCGTACTTTGGAACTCAGGTCAGACTTAGGCCTGTACCATGATCTCTTCTTGACTTCTTTGTCTCTTTTTTCCTTCAAGCCAAACATCTCATATTCCTGTTTTGATTAATTTTTGAAATATCCTTTAATTTCATTGCAACTTTTTCATAAAACGCAGCAATGGATTGATCTTGCGCGCTCTACGGGTCTGCAAACTCAGAAAAGTGTCACAACTTCCAATGAACTCCCCGAGGCGTTGAACCAGTCTACAGTCGAATACAGTACTACTGAAGAAGCAAGTATCGATGATCTCAAGAATCAATGATATTTATGCGGCTGTGCGACTAGGTACCAACTGGTAAATGTTTATAATACCTTTTGATCGTTTGGAGGGAAATGTATATTCATTTGAGTTCTATTTTGTATCGTAGCTTATGGGAAAAAATGATTCGTGAATATAATTTCTTCAATTAGTCACGTTGATTTGCCATGATAGTGGATACAAGAGTTTTTTTTCTTTCATTGTTCTTTGCAACTTTGTCATCAATTCACATGTTTAGTCGGGGTGTATCGTTTTGAACTATACAGTGCCATAAGCTGTAAGCTGACGATACCTTTTGAAGTCAGTATGAATAGGATTGACAGATAGTAAGATGAAGAACTTGCCTGTAGTAATTTGCGGTGATGATGACTTTTGAATAAGAATTTCACTAACCTATTTGCAAGGCAATCTGCAATGGTTTTCACTTGTACCAGGGGAGAAAATGTCGTTACTCTTTAGAATTTACTAATATGAAATATAAACCCAATAACACATAGCTGGAGATGGCATACCAGTTACCACTTTCTTGGTTTCGCTCTTGGAGTCTATCTAACTGGTAGATAAAAAATTTCAGGAATCCGTCTACGTAGATATGTTGAGTACATGTATCATGTAAAAGGTGATTCAGGCCTTTTGTGGTAATGCTTGTTAGTTTCTGATAATGTGATACTACTGTGTCATGCTTTTGGTTTGTCATTTCCAGCAGTTTTGAGACCCTGTTTGATGCAGCAGACAAAGGGTAGTCATCAAAGTATGTACACGAACATTCAATACAATTTGAGGCAGGTACGTTTTGCATTTCTCTGTTGGTTAGGAAATGAATAGCCATCGTTATTTTATCCTAGTGGAACATAGATGTGTGTTATATAAAGGGATATATAAATCTCTGTCATATATGCGATTCGTTTAACTGTAGAATCTGTAAGAATGTAACTTCATATATGTGCACAGTGCACACACCTTCACATTTGTTGAGATTGCATGCTCTTGTTCACGCACATACAGTGTTTAACATCTACTTGCATTATATATTTTTAGTTGCACGTATGGTGAGGAAAATAGGTACATAATGATTCGTCTCATGTACGGTGGTAAAATTAGTTTAAGTATCCATTTATTAGGTTCTCGATGGTTCAAGTCTTGATACAATGTTATTTAGTGAATTCATTCTAATAGGAAATTCTAGGGGATACACGTAAAAATAGTTAACTACGAGAGTTATCACCACCCAACAACGACATAAACTGCATGATTATTGTGAAGCACTTCTATAGAAAATGTTGAGATCCAAACCAGACCCTCTCCATTTCAGGTCAGCAATGTCTTCAAGCTCCTTCATCATCTCTTGTGTCAGATGATTCTTCCAATCTCCGACCATACCTTTCCTGAAGAACATGTCATACTTATTTCCGCTCCAGTGAACTCCCTCTCCTCTCTCTTTGCTTGTACTCCTCAGCTTCTCGAAGCTACACTCTTTCACGATCTCCTCCACTATTGTCTTACACCCCAAGAACTCGGCGATCTTCCTCACGGTTTCTTCCGGGTTTGCTTTCAGATCTTCGTAAGTGACAAACATCACATGGTCTCTTGCTTCCCAGAACTCAAGGACGTGTTCAAAGTAGGGACCAGCCGGGACAAGGCCTTTGCAGAACTCCTCGAAGGCTTGTCGGATCGAGATCTCTGTCCCGAACTTGTTGTTGTGGAGGTGCCAGAGAGAGACAAAAGTGTCTGCTGGGTGGCGAGTTATGTAAATGACTCTGCAGCCTGAGGTCTTGACAGTCTCCGGCAAGAAAGAGAGAGGAAGATGAGTGCTGAAAAGCCTAGGAGAAGAGATCTCTGTTATGTCCTTGGACGGGTTTTCGCCAAACATCTCGATCTCCAAGAAAGGCACGACCTCATGGGGATTGAGATGATCCAGGTCTTGTATAGAAGATGACGATGATGTTGAGCTGTGTCGGAGAATGGAGGAGGTCAGGGCTTCTCAGCCGTCGTCTCACTTGGCTCGGATATTTACATAATCGGGGGAACCGTCGTAAAGGGAAAAAGAAGCCGGAGAGTGTATCTTCTCGGTTGCAACTCTCACCACTGGCGTCGACTCCCCAAAACGCGTGTAGCTCGAAAAGCAGCATACACTGATGTGTTTGACGTTAGGATTTATGTACGCGGAGGCTGCAGCAAGAAGTACGTATCCACCGAGTTATGGACTGAGGTTTACGACCCAATAACTCAAACTTGGAAGCCATGTTCTTCGGGCTCGCTGAAACGAGTAGGTTTCATGTCGTCTCATTCAATATCGGTTCGAACTAGTTTGGATTATGCCAGAATTCAGTATTACAATGGTCTTAAGCATGGCTTGTATCGGCATTTTTGCGTGTTAGCGACAGGGGAGAACGAATGGTTCATAACAAGGGATGTGATTTATTGGAGTTTAACTCAACTAAAAGAATTGTAAATTAAATTTTGCTCAACTTACTGTAAAGCTTCTTCTTTGGAGTTTAGTTTATAAAGGTGTTTTACATGGACCACAAACAATGTGATTTATTCAACATAAAATTATGTAAATAGTTTTTGTTTTTCACCAACTACTTTTCAATGATTAATCAAACTATTTAAGTGGTATCAAATTTCTCTATTGATTTGTCAACTGTTCAAATTTAAATTGGAATTAAAAAGGGAATGTCGTAAATCTGGAATTATTGATTTATTTCTTCTTATTAGTCAAATGACTTAAACTGAGAGTTAAAGTGTTTCTCTTGACTTAATAATTCAGACAGACTTCAGAGACAAGTGCTCCTTTGTCCTTCCTCTGTAGGATTCTCTTCTCTTCTCTTCTGGTATTAGCAAAGATCGAAGAATCTTTTTTTTTTTTTTGGAATTCCTGAAATTGGGTAAAAAAGATGGGTAACGCGCTTACGTTTCTCTACGGAAAATGCTGCAAACCCACAACGACGGACGAGTCTCTCGCTCCTCACAGCGTCTCCGCCTCTACCGTCGGTGTTTCAGCTCTCGCTCACGATCTTTTCAACTTCGAGAACACTTACCAGGTCTTAATATTCTCACTGAAACTTCTAAGTGTCCTTTGATCTACTTCTTCTGCTTTAGCTAATCAAGTGGTTGAAAAGTTCTGATGACCTGATCTTTACCTGAATTTGGTTCAAAAAGATCTTTAGCTTTAGGGTGGTCTTCAGAATATTGTAACAAAATTTATACAACTGGGTTTTGCTTAAACTGATACATCAGAAATTGATTTTGATGATGTCTTTACTTCTAGGTTCCTCAAGGGCTTGGGAGGTATGTTCAATCGTCCAGAAAAGCTCAAGCAAAATGGTAAAACAACACTACATTAGTTTACATGTTTCGTCTAGTATAAACTATGTGATTTTTGATGTGTGACTCTTGTTTTCCATGTCTATAAGGTATAGAAAGATACTTGAGGCATGGAAGCAAGCTAAACCTCCACCACAGACAGCAGAGGAAGCTACTAGGCTTGTTATTGAGACCTTAGAAAAGAATCAGAAAGCTGATGTTGAGGTATGTTTTTTGAAATGAGTAGCAGCAATAACTACAGATGTTTCGATTCTATACATTGATGAGTATTGGGATATGACAGGGACTTTTGTCCTTCTATGGACTCCCTTTGCCTCACACTTTGGTTGAGCACTCTGCTGAAGCTCCTGTGTCTTTGCCTGAAGGGATTCTTTACGAATTTCAAACGCTTCCGGTTAGTATTACTTTAGTACCAATTATAAAAGGAAAAAAAAAACTCAGTTTTGGGATTTGATAATGTTGCTGATCAAGATTGTGTAATGGAAAACAAGGTTGATCCAAAAGCTGTGGCAGATGGAGACACCATCACAGTGTATGTCAGTATTTCAGAGCCGGTCGTGGCATCTTCTGTACCAAAGGAAGTCAATCTTGCTGCGGTTCAAAGAGCTAAAGCACGCGAGCAGAGGAATTACCCAAAAGCAGATGAATTTCACCAAAAGATCATTGATTCTGGTTACAGGGTACTAAATATTCGGAATGAGGAAGTGCTTGCGCGGAAGTTCAGAATTAGACTAAAGTAAAAAAAAAATCACTCTTAAACCTTTAAGAAAAAGCTCAGTTAGATCACATATTCCATGGATTGTTTGTTAAGTGAAGCTGTTTGGTTATGGAAAAATAAATAGGGGAATAGATGCTCCGGAGAGCCAAATGCCGTTTGGGAAAGAGTCACAACAAGGGCTTCTTAAGATTGTTCAATGGAAAAGCTTGAAGGTGTTAGTTTATGGAGAAGATCAATATGGACGATGCTTAGGTGATTTATACTGCAATGGGATTTTTGTACAGGTAGTAAAAGTAATTTCCTATACTTTTCCTTATGTTCTGATAAAAACTTTGTTGAAACCGTTTTTTCGGTTTTTGTGTAGGAGGAAATGCTAAAAAAAGGTCTTGCTTGGCATTACATAGCTTGTGATAAGCGCACCGTTCTCGCAAAGGCAAGATTAGTAGAAAGCTTGTACTACATTTTTGCAAGTCTCTTGAGTTTAAACGCATTGTATTTTCTGAGTATTAACAGTTCATTTTCTTGTTTGTGTGTGAAATCAATCAGTGGGAAAAGGAGGCAAGGCATAAACGCATTGGTTTGTGGGCTTCTTCAAATCCAGAGAAGCCATGGGACTGGAGAAAGAACAATAGGCGTGAGTAGACATAATTGACTTTGCTTGGATATAAACGCAAACTGAAGTAATCAGCGTTTAAAACATTCAGAGATTTATGATTATTGAGGTTTTTTTTTCTAATCCCATTCCATTGTAAGTGACTTGGTGTGTAACATGTATCCCAACGTTTGATAAAAAACATTATTGAACCAAATAGAAAATTATTATAGACTAGTAACTCTATGAATTATCGACTATCCTGTAACAGACGACGACATGTTGACATCTCACCTACTAGTTCGTGATACTGTGTGAATATCACACAAGTATCCAAGTTTAAAACATGTTACTATACTTTTCTTAAAAAACAAAATATTATCACAGAACAAGTTTTAAAATTCCAAAAAATTATACAAAAGATATTTTGAAGCTTAGAGAAGAAATAGTTAAATTAGTAAGTATATTTTCCTATTAAAAAATTCTATAAAATATACTATATATCATGTTATAGTTTGTGTGTAAACTTTTAATTCCATATATGATATTTTATTATATGATAACGATTCCACGTAAGTAAAATATAGAGGACGTTAACCAATCTTCATCTTCTTCCTCTTCTCTCACAAACCAAATCAAACACATTTTTTAAACCATTTCTTCTTCGCCGGAGAAATTTTTCTGTTAAAGTCTCTTTCTCCGGCAAAGAAGAAAAATGTCTCCTACGATTAAAGCACCTCTCTTACCAAACCAAGAGCCTTCTCCATCATCATCGGAGAGCCATGGCTCATTCGCCGGAGCTGTGTTTAACATCTCAACGAGCATCGTCGGAGCTGGGATTATGTCGATCCCGGCTGCGTTTAAAGTTCTGGGTGTAATCCCATCTATCTCGATAATCGTGATCATAGCTTGGCTCTCCAATGTATCAGCTGGGTTTCTGATGAAATCGACCCTCGTCGGAGAGTCAACGACTTACGCCGGCGTAATGAAGGATTCGTTTGGGAAACCTGGCGCCGTCGCTGTTACGATTGTTTCAATGGTTGTCACTTTTGGGTCTATGATTATTTTCTCGATTATCATAGGTAAAAAAAATTCAATTTTGGTCTTGAAAAAAATTTGATTTTGGTATTGAAAAAAAATTGGGACTTTTTCTCAAACCTTAAAACCCTTTGAGAATTGCATTGATCCACAAGCGATATTGTTTTCTCTCTCTCTGTCAGGTGATGTTCTATCGGGTAATGAAAAGGATGGGGTTGTACATTTGGGTCTTCTTCAAGAATGGTTTGGTTCTCATTGGTGGAATACGAGGTTCTTTGGTTTGTTGTTCATCTTTGTCTTCCTCTTCTTTCCTTTAGTCTTATGCAGACGTGTTGGTACGTTTCTTTTTTAACCAATTCAAGTTTTCATGAAACCTCAATGCATATTGGTTGTCTGATGATTTCATCTGTTGATGGTTTCTGTAGAGAGATTAGCATTAAGTTCTGCAATCTCGTTTCTGCTTGCGCTACTCTTTGTTGTCATAAGTTCGGTGTTAGCGATTATAGCAATCGTTCAAGGGAAAACAAAGACTCCTAGACTCTTTCCAGACCTCAACGATGGTGGATTATCGTTTTTTAGTCTCTTTACTGCTTCCCCTGTTATTGTAACAGCTTTCACATTTCATTTCAATGGTGAGTATCAAGAATTAAGAATTAAGAACCAAGAACCTATCTTCTACTACTGTTGAAGTTTCCTGATTCTAAAGTTATGATTTTGACAAACATTATTGTAGTCCATCCAGTCGGATTTGAACTGAAAGATCCATTAGATGTGCTGTCAGCAACAAGGGTCTCTGTGATTCTGTGCGCTACAATCTACTCAGCTACTGGTCTTTTCTGTTACCTTCTGTTTGGGGATTCCACCATGACAGATGTTCTAATAAACTTTGATCAAAGCACCAATTCTTCCATTGGTTCATTACTAAACGACATTGTTAGAGTCAGCTATGCCATTCACCTCATGCTTGTGTTTCCTCTACTCAACTTCTCTTTAAGAGCCAACCTCGACGAACTATTGTTCCCTATGAAGCGTTCTTTGGTGGAAGACAACAAAAGATTCTTCGGACTCACTTTTCCATTACTGATATCTTGTTTCTTGGGTGCCATTGCTATACCAGACATCTGGTACTTCTTTCAGTTCTTAGGATCAACTTCTACAGTCACTATAGCATTCATCTTTCCAGCTGCTGTTGTCCTAAGGTATATGCAACCCTTAATTCCTCTTCTGTGATTCTGAATGAATCAAGTTTAAATCTCATCAGTTGCTTTGGTGTGTTTTGAAAACTGGCAGGAATGTAAATGGTTTCTCGACTTTAAGAGAGAAGATTGTAGCTTCAGTAATGCTTGTTCTTGCTGTTGCCACAAGTATCATCGCCATTTCGACAAATATATACACTTTCACAGCAACAGAAGAGATATGAAAAGCTTTCAGGAGTCTCTTTTCTTCATCAATTTGTTAAATATGGTAGGGCTTGTGTACATTTATCCTACGTTTGTTTGATGAAACAATCATTATTGAACCAAGTAGTGACATCAAATTTGCAAAACTGTAATGTGATATAAATCAAATTTCTTTTTCTTGCAAAGTCATAAGTGAGAAGACAAACAAAGCCATGCTGAGCCTTATTATATTTTTAGTACCTTGTGCAGCCATTTCACAGCCTGCTCTAAACAACAAGATGCAGCCTCTGCGAAAAGGGTCATGCTTATCAAAATCAGGAAAACGAAAGATTTGCTTTTGGCTACAAAAAGAAAAGGACACAAACCGTTTTGTTTTCTTATGGGTTTTTATGAATAGAGTAGAAACATATGGTGTTAATCTACGGAGAACTAGTAGTCTCTATGATTACATGTTTGTATAAAAAAGGATAATTTTACAGACTATCCTATTCTGACGATGACATCCAATTCTCTCGCGTCTCGTCTCTCTGATGGCGAAGCACGAAGGCAGAACTTTTCAGATTGATATCACCATGCCAGGTTCAAACCAAAATTCTTATACTTTAAGGCCTTTGATTATGATATTCCAAGACCTAGAACCTATGTTTTGGGGATTATGGGGTTGGGTTAAGTTAGGGGATTCACTTGATTTCGTGTCAGATTACTTAGGGCTTTGTTGAGATTTCATGTGTGGCTATTGTGTTATCACTTGACTACTTCACTTGACTGATTGTGAATCGGTGTAGGAGTTGAGATTTTAGGGTTTATGGGTGTTAGAGTTCTGTTTTGTTCATAACCGATCTTTTTTTTTGAATTGCAGAAGGGTATCCATTTGAGCCTCCAAAGATGCAATTTTCAACCAAAGTTTGGTAAGAAGATGATGACTCTTGTTTCAATTTTGTTGTAAGGTCTTAGCTTTGAGCTTTGAGTCTGTGAAAGGAAGTCTCTTTTGCATCTTTTAATAGACCTCAAAGCGTTCATGAGCTTGTCGTATGGACCAATTCGAGAATGATGTTTGCTTATCTCTAATCAAAGTAAATAAGCTCTGAGAAGCTTTGTTAGTTATCTGTAATTTTCTTATTGAGATTGACAAATGTGTAAGAAACTTAATTGCGTGGTACTACAGAAGCTTATAGAAATTGAATCGGTTGTTAATGCACAACTATTCATCTCTGTCATGGGGTAAATGTTTTGATAATATCATAGTTATTTTCTTATAATGTCCTATCTGTAGTCAGAAATTCAATCTCTGCTAAAGTTGTTTTAAAGGGTCACTACTAATGTGGTTGTATGTTAGTACGTTCATGCAATGTGTGCTAATTAAAGGTTTATCTTTGTTGATGATTCATGTTAATCAAAGATACAAGCTTTAAACCCTTGGATTTGTTGATTCATAGGTTGAAGAATTTGGAGTTTATGTCAAAACATGGTCCATATGCTTTGGAGACAGAACAACCATCGGTTAGAAGTATTCTTGTCCAGATCAAGCTTACAAGTAAGTACACCTGTGCTTTGTCCATCATGCTGCAAAGTAGTCAGATACATTTTTTTTTTCTTTGTTATATCATTAATAGCTGATTTTTGTTAGATTTAGATGATAGAGCATAAAACTATTATCATCACAAAAGATATCTTTGAAGTGTTCCTTTCAGAAATTTCAATATTCAGTGGTGTAGTTGTTGTGTAAACTTAATTGCAATTATGACAGTGGGCACTGGCCAGTGGGCAATATGTATTTATTACGATGCACGTAACTAATATAGAGGACGTTAACCAAATCTCTTCTTCTTTTACCAAACCAAGAGCCTTCATCATCATCATCATCGGAGAAAGAGAGCCATGGCTCATTCGCTGGAGCTGTGTTTAACATCTCAACGAGCATCGTCGGAGCTGGGATTATATCCATTCCGGCGGCGTTTAAAGTTTTGGGTGTCATCCCATTTATTTCGATAGTCGTGATCATAGCTTGGCTCTCCAATGTATCAGCTGGGTTTCTGATGAAATCGACGCTCGTCGGAGAGTCAACGACTTACGCCGGCGCGATGAAGGATTCGTTTGGGAAACCTGGCGCCGTCGCTGTTACTATTGCTTCATGAGCGATTAAATTTGTCGCAAAATCTATTGTTTTCTTTTTCATAAACTCAAAATTTGACAACATTAAAAACAACTGAATGTTTAAACACAAGATTATGAGTCGATTGAGACAGTATTTGTTCTTGATTTCTACCAAAAGCTTTTCCCAAATAAGCCTCAGATAGTGAGAAGAGTTCTAAGACCTGCACAATTCATGATCATAGTAAGAACTCAGCATAATCTACTTTGTTCACTGTACAGTCATTGCTGTAAGAACTAACCTTCTAATGTTCTTCGAGGGCACAAGTATTCCTCGCTTCTCGAGGCTCTTGAATCGATCTCTTGCAAGAGTGCAACATGCCTATCAAAATTAAGAGAACGACTGTTTCAGTTTTTTGCCACTAAGAAATTTCACAAGGACCAAAAACGTTGGATTCAGGGAACACAGACCTTCAGTTTACGAAGTGACCCAGTCATCTCTTCTGTCAAGAGGACTTGAACTGGAGGAGCCTCAAATCTGAAACAAACAGTCAGTTGACTCAGTATTCCTAAATTCAATTTTCAGAACTGCAAAATTATAATTTGACTAGAATGAGCTTGAAAATGTAAGAAAATGTATAGGTGTAAAGAAGGATTTAGTTTCATACTTGTACTTTCCCAAACGAGGAGGACGTATCTTCAGCACTTCCTGCTTGGCGACGACCCGTCGTAAATGTTTATTCTGTTTATCCTCATCTTCTCGGGCTATTTCTTTTAAGATATTGGGTAAGCTACAAGGTAAAACAAGATTTTGTGTAGGTGTGATTTTACAAGTAATCAGAGACATCATCAAGATATATTAAAATCACAAAATACCTGTCAATTTCCTTTGAGATCTGCTTTTTAGCCTTTTCCTTTGTCTCTTTTTTTCGCAGAGCCTTTTGCCTACATCGCTTATTTAATTCCACGCGGGTAACCCTCTTTGTTTTTCTTGCGAAACTGCAGTACAAGAATTTCAAACACATGAAAATAGTAAGTAAACAAAATATAATAGTACTGTCTTCCAAGAATTAGAGAGCTTCTTACTTGTTCCCAGCCTCTGACACTTCATTCTCAACGTCTTCTTCATCATCTTCATCTTCACCATCACCAAGACTTTTGTCCACTCCAAGAAAGTACCTCTGAGATAGTAAATACAAAAGCCGTATGGATTAAAACTATCAAATACAATGCTCATCTTTCCATTAATATATTGATTACAAAACAAGCAAAAGACTCACCTCATCTTCACTGACTTCATCTCCATCAATAGTCAGAGGAACAGGTGCAGGCCCTAACTCAGTTTTGTAAACTTTCTGCATTTCTTGAGCAACAGCTTCAGCCAACATATCCTGCAATAAAACGAAATGAATGCAACATTCACACACAAGACTAGGATGATAAAACAAGCTCGCTCAGATCTGTAAAACTTATTTAATAATGAATAAAATACCTGGTGACTTTCAGTTGTAGGGTTGTATGAGCATCCTGGATGTTCAATTTCTACTGCTGGAATAATTGAAGGTTTTTTGAAAATCTGTAAACAAGAAAAGATTCTAGCCAACTGAGTAACTGTCTCGAACAAAACAAATTCTCCATTACAGAAACAACAAAAGCAAACAACTTCAATTACAGGAGACACATTACCTTTCTAGGATTGGTCTCATGTTCTCCTGCAAGTATTTTTTTCGAAACGGAAATGTTAAATCATGACATAGAAAAAGTTATGATTAAGAAGCAACAAGAAAGTAAACATTAACAGACCTTTATTATCATCATCCCACAAGTCTACCATTTCAGAGGAATCGTCACCAACATTCTGAAAAGAAAGACAAAACATCATATGAAATAAGCTCTCCAGAACAATGTAGAGACGACGAACAACAAAAATCTTATAAAGCTAGAAAATCATATCATAAAAAAAAAAACTCACCTTTTGAACTTGTTTAGATGTTTTATCTTCTGTAACGACTGTTGCCTTCTTACTTTTCTTCAACTTTGGCTTTGAAGATGGCACTAACTGGACAAATGGGTTCTTCTGCAAAATACTGTCACAACGGAGCACTCTCTCTCTACGTTTCTCAATCTTTCTCTTAACCGGAAGGTCTGATACGCAAAATATCACATTCAAAATCAAATTCACGAACAAAAAAATAACTCTTTTTTTGCATTCTAAAATATCACTCCCATCCATGAACGTTCTCATAACTCCCATCAAAACTAATGAAGCAGCTAAATAAGTAAGCTTTATCAAACAAACACACTAAAAAGGCATATTTCATTACTATAAAACTCAATTAAACTTCAGCTGAGATATGAGGACTCAAACCAAGCTCTAAATATTAAAGGGCAAAGGAACAAACCATGGGATTTATCGACGTGGAAGAGGTCCTCGCTGGGAGCAGCGGAGAGGTTGCCGCCGGAGAGAGCATCTCTGGTAGACTTCTCAAAGAAATCTTCAATGTCCTCAGTGCTTATGTTAGCCCTCCATGCTTTTTTCCCTTTCCTTGAAGTTTTCGCCTTCTTCCCCATTTTTTTTTTTTCTCTGTCTCTCTCTCTCTACCGGCGGCGCGAAGGGAAAACGAAAGAGAAGGGAAAGGAGATGGTTGAAGAAGAGGACACTAGGGGTAAGTAAGTAGGGCTTACAGATATACTTTATGGGCCTTATGTAGCTCCATTTCCCTCTAATGGGCCCATATCATCAAACAAAACATTATTTCACTATAATTATCGCATGATTTTATTTACTGTAGTGATCGATTAGATATATATAAAAAAAATCTAGCAGGTAATTAAAAAATATGTGAGAGAATTAACGAAACCAAAAATTATAAGTTTCATACTTTCATGGTTATAATTATTCCATTATTTAATACATCAATCATATTTTTTTCTTCATTCGCATAGATAGATATCATGATGATATTACCATCCGAAAAATACATAGTAATTGACTTATTAAGTCCTTGTGCTTTTTTTTATCAAGGAAATTGCTTTTTCAAGTAACATCATGAATATTTTCAATCTGTGCATTCATATGAATATAAGTCTCGGATAATAATACCTTCAAAATTATTCTGCAACTTGATTTGACTTATATTTTAACCTCTTTTTTTTTTTTGTCTTCTATACTAACTTTATTAACATGTACGGTTTTTTTCTGAACATTATACGGTTATCAAATGAGCATAATTAATTAGAAACACATAATCATATATTGTGCTATCCAAAATTTGAAGTCATTAATCTCAAAGAGAGTAATTAATTAGGCAGTCGTACGTTATGTAACCTGTCTTCCAAGAAAACGAAAAAAAAATGCATGTTTTGTGAAAAAGGATGAAATCAGTTCTTAAGAATAGATTAAATTGGCGTCACGGCACATCGGACACCTGATTCCAGTTTAATAAAATAAACTAGAGCAGATGTTTGTTAACGTGTGTTATCACTTCTTCTCTCCCATTTTTGTGGGATTCCAATAAATAAGTTTTGAAAAAAATCTTGGTTACAATTAGTTTATAATTAGGAATGCACACGATCACGCATTATTTACATGTAAAGCATATATGTAGTCAAAAACTTAATGATAAACGCGTTTGTTTTTCGTCTACTGTATTCTGATATATATTTATATGAGGATGTAAATGATTGAGCAATGTCTATTATTTGATCAAAATACTATACCAAATATCGAAAATAAAAGAGTTGTTTTAAAAATCAAAAAAAAATGAGTGATGTTTGATAGCACAAAGCCGCCCCCGTGACCTAATTCTCATTTGATTCTTTTGTCACATTCAAGAGGAGAGTGGGGTAGATCAAATTGCTAAACCCTGACTACAACATATTATTGTAAATTCTTCTTAAGATATGTTCAATTTTATTTTGTCCTTTTGGTCTCATCTGAATCCCACGTATGGTCCATCCAATATGTTATATCTTGGAGTTTAATTAATGAGTCGTCCTTAACATTGATGTGCCAACATAGAGATGATATACAACGAGAGATAATGTCACGATGATCGCTAGACACTTTTTAATCAGACATGAGAAATATAATTTACAACGTAAACTGATTAGCCTATACTCTTTTAACATTATTGACATCAAAAGAAAGACAACTCTTTTATTATAATAGTTTTCTTAGATCACTGCCAGTTGTTCAAAAACCTAAGACTCTATATTTCAAATATATCATTAAATTGGTATGATAACAAAATATATATTTTGTATCGGTATACCAAATCTTTTTTTACAAAAATTTTTTTAAAAAAAAAAATTCTTATTTTTTGGTAGCTATGTTAAAATTTATTCTTAATCCACAATAACTTTAAAAGTTCTTGTTTTTTTTTGTTTGTCTTCAAATTGATTAAAATTTATAGAATACCTTTAGCTTGAGCTGATAATGACTATAGTGTTTCATAAATAATTTGTATAAGTTGGACGTATAAATTTACAAGTACAATCAGAAGCCTCTTCCTAATACGTAGGAAATAAACCAATGATCGTTTCGCAAGTGGAACTACTGAGTACTGACTATGAATATTGAATTTCATTAATTTCGTTTGTAAGATGATTTTATGTGC
Source organism: Camelina sativa (assembly GCF_000633955.1). Classification (NCBI taxonomy): domain Eukaryota; kingdom Viridiplantae; phylum Streptophyta; class Magnoliopsida; order Brassicales; family Brassicaceae; genus Camelina; species Camelina sativa. The sequence continues at coordinate 22,114,242 of NC_025690.1, forward strand.
GTATTGTAAAACCAAAATGATACTAACATCAATTGTCTCGGGCAAGAAAATATAACTCATATGGAGGAGAAGACAAAAGAGATATAGCTGTCACAAACACGAGACTCTTTTACAAATTTTATTTTAAAATATATATTTACATAATGACATAAAATAAATGGATAATATGATAGGAAAATACTTGTCTTTCTAAAATGATCATATCTAAGCCAAAACTTTTAGAAGCGAAACGATGACAATGCAACTCTCTGTAGCCATTAGAATTCAGATGTAGATAGCNTTTTTTTTTTTTTTTTTTTTTTTTGACCTCTGACTCCTTTCTATAAATATACAGATAGTGTACGTTTACTCATATTATTTCACATATATTTTGATTTAATTTCCAGTCAAAAAAATTATATAACATTGAAAACTAATAGTATATATATTACGGTTTGCGAACATGTATAATCCAACTACATTATGTATAGCCGGCGGTGAAGATAAAGTTTATACATAGTGGAGTATAAACCGAGCAACAATATGTATAGACTCCACTTTTCTTTTTTTTGAACAAACAATAGTGTATAGACTCCACTATGCATATATTTATCTAGATACAATATGCATGTATTACCTCTCAACTACGTCATGTGTTAACTAGTTACACTGTGTATAAGAGTTTGAACATGTAAATGTACAGAAACCCATATAACACGAATAAATTGATCTTTCTAACTACACTTGACTTATATGTAGCTTAATTTCGTCGACTTGGTTCATAACGGTAGACTTTTCCGTAGAAATATTATTTTTGAAACAAAAGATTTTGTTTGTAAAAACTGTTTAATAGTTTATCATAGATACTTACTCAGATTATTCTTTATCTTCAACTGCAAGAGATATTAACATTTAAACTTTTGAAATCGAAATATATGTGTGTGTGTGTGGACATTGGATTAGGAATATATGAGTATTGTTGATTGACACTCAACAATGGTTGTAAAATCTGTTTTTTTTTTTTTGGCAAGTTTACAGTTATAGGTTAAGCTCTTTTGTAAACCTCACATTCCATGTTAATGATATTCACATTCCTATAGAAACAAATTGGATTTGGAACCATGATGATGTGGTGTCGCGATCCGGTCCAAGCCAGTCAACAACAATCATCAATTGTGATTATGACTAATTTATCAAATTTATATTACTGATCAGCTGTGCTTTAGAACGATGAAATCGTTAATTGTGTCTACAGAAATATTTAATATAATGTATATGATTAACGCTAAATGGCTTGTTATCATGACAGCATACATAATTTAATTGTTAATTATGTATATATTGCACCTACCATATGACAAGCGGAGGACTACGAATCAAAACTCTACCATTCGATTTTAATTAATATGTATATAATATATTGCAATATATGGAACCATACACATGGATAATAATAGTGTAGACGAGAGGCGGAGAAAATCAAGGGGTTTGCACCAAACCCTAAAATAAAGAAGAAAAAGAAACAGAGCGTATAGGAGGAAGATGAGGAGAGGAATTAGTAAAATGTCCAAATGAATGAAGCTATAGACGTAAAAGAAAAAGGTTTTGATGAAGCAACGGGACTTGTGTGTAGAGTGTTGTTTTGTTGTGATGATTAATTGGCACACATGTGAATTGGTGGGTACGTTTGTTTGTCCGTCTCCTATATAGACAATGTTCTACATCTTATACCATTGCTAATATATCCAAACTTATATACGTACATGTATCTATACGCAGCTTACATATACGGACAACATCGTATAATTATACATAAGGATGCTGCGCGCGAGTAACTTGATAGATGTGTTTTTTAGATTGATCCATCAAATCATTCTATATGTAATGTGAAGGGAAATTGTTAGGCATCAACCTTTATAAGATATATGTGTTTGAAAGATGTGACTTAACATTGGTGTTTGTTCAAAAATAGGATTTGTATTATTGTTAATGCATACATGCACATGTATACGCGGTGTATACGGCATGCAAATACATTTATCTAATGTATATACATATAGACAGAGAAAGAAAGAGAGCGCGGTAGAGAGGACAAGGAGAGAGATGAGGAATAGGTGAAGAGAGAGGAGGATATATGTGTGGGTATTTGTTCATAAAGATCCCCGTGAGGAGTGTTTGGAGGCATTCCAAAATCACAACTAACATTCTTTTGTTTGCTTTTATCCTCACCTTCACTTCTTTCGATGCTCCCAAAATTTTTATTTTCGATTACTTTTAATATGCATTTCACAAATATTAATTATTCCCCCCATATATCACGAGCTCATCATTCCCTTTCTCGTCCCATTTTATTTTTACTTTCACTATCTATTCAATTATCCTATTATAAGATTATTCAAGTGGCGCATATATATATAACCGCAACCTAGTCCACAAGTTCAAATGATTTGTTCTTGTTGTTGCAATGATAACGAATTGGTAGTAATTTATGGTACTTGCATGTCTTTTATTTCCCCATTGAATATAATTAAATTCCATGAAAATAAGAGATGGTGATGCTAATTTATGCTATTCATTTTAGATATGTATATATATATATATATATATATAGTGAAGAAAATTACTTTGAGTTTAGAATTTATAGTTAAATGACTAGCTTGCTATATGTATTTTTTTTTAAAAAATATTAGTATATATACATACATGATAAAGTCCTTTTTGTGATCAACATAAACTTTTTTACATGATTTTGAAGAGTACATCATATGACCAACATGTTTCTTAAGAAAATATATTAGTATTCCCTATACACATACATAAAAAAGTCCTTTTCATGATCGACATATACTTTTTTACATGACTTTGAAAGTGTACATCATATCAATATAAGCATATAAATGGAGTTTTGTAATCATTTATCTGTTTTATCGGTTTCCAAAATTTAAAGCTGGCGATAGTTGTTATCAATTATCGTGATTTTCCTTGGAGGCGTTAGAATAGTATTTAGACACAGAAGAAACTAAAATCACATCAATAAATACAGAGTAAATCATTTAAAGCGTAGTTCATTACAGTGAGAGTTTACCGTCAATACACATTGACGATAAAAACATTGATTAATTTACAATATTCAAGTTGGTAGGTAAAAGGTAGAGACACGTATACGTATATTTATACGACCATTTATATGATAGAAATATTGTATAAATATAAGATAATATAATCATATAAGAAAACAAAAATAAAAATTGGATCGAATATTAAATAGAATATCGTCTATTGAGACATAGAGGCAAGCAAGTAATTCACGAGATACAAATCGGAGTTGTCCGTATATTATATTTTGTAGCGATCAAGAGAGACTAAGGCAGACATGTGAGAGGGGAGAGTATCCTATAAACAATTTTAATCTAAGATCTCTGCTTCCTCCCTCTCATATATATATTTACACATTGTTCCTCTATATATTTATAAACAAAGTCGAGGAAGCTCAATACGAAAGAAGATGCTAATGAAAGCTTAGAAGAAGAATGGTTTCGAGAGAACAGAAGAGAGGTTCTTTGCAAGAGAAGTTTCAGTTGCTTCGTTCGATCACTAATTCTCATGCTGTAATTATCACATCACCCTCCCTCTCTTTCTTTTTTGATTTTGTCCGACGGAGAATAAACGCAATCATATGTATACGCATATAAATCCTATTTTTAACACACACATGCGCGTGCACACACACAATCTTAATCGATCTATATATAGCTTTGTGTTTTCACTCAATCACAATTTCGTCCCTTTGGATCATTTATATTTGAATCCCTTTTGATATTTATATTCAAGTTTGCTTTTTATTTATTTATTTGGCTAATCACTTGATCCTTTTCTAATCATATATAGAAGATCACGTATGCTATTGCAAACAGGATATACATATTTGGCCAACTTATGAATTGAGATGGATTCTCTCTTTTAATTTATGGTACATCGATAATTCTAGCGATGTTGTATATACTACTAATATGTGTGTGGGCACACGTGTTTTGATGACAGGAAAACGATACATCGATCATAATGGATGCATCAAAATATATCCAAACGCTTAAGCAGAAAGTCGAAAGATTCAACGAAGGCCCTACTGCAGAGCAATCTTCAAGCGAGCCCACGGATCCAACGACACCAATGGTAAACAATCACAAACATACAGATATAATGTTTCCTTTGGATCCGTTATGTACTTAATTAAGTACGTACGTAGGTGATTAATATTGTGTGACAGTGTTGAGAGATTCATTAAGATTGGGCTTTTTTTTTATATAGGTAACAGTGGAAACCCTAGAAAAAGGTTTTATGATAAATATACTCTCAGGGAAGAATCAGCCAGGGATGCTTGTTTCGGTATTAGAAGCCTTTGAGGATATTGGGCTTAACGTTCTTGAAGCTAGGGTTACATGTACCGACTCCTTTAGCTTGCATGCCATGGGAGTCGAGGTAATTAATCTCATAACCACACCTCATATATATATATATATATATATATCTGTATACATTTATTCTATATCGTCGTTAATTAAAATGATTTGCGAATATATGATTTGGACAATGTTTGTATGAAGTTCTTGATACAAAAGAGCTAGCTGATTCTGTTTTGTCCAAAAAAAAAAGAGTGCTGATTCTACAATGGTGTCATCATATGAATTTACGAAACTTTATGTGGTTTCACTTACTTTATTACATACATTGAAAATTAATGCCTGTGATTTTGCTGGTGCAAATTTCAGAATATTATAAATTAAAGTGGGCAATCTCAACACACACACGCACACGCATACAAAATATAAAAACATGTGTTGTCTATGTCGATATATGTGTGTGTTGGCATGAATAATATATTTGATGATTACGTCACTGTTAATAATAAAAATGTAGAATGAAGAAGGAGAGAATATGGATGCTGAAGCAGTGAAACAGGCAGTGACAGATGCAATGAGGAGCTGGCTGGGGTGAAAGCAATGATCCACAGATCTAGATTGACCCACTTTTTTTTTTTACCTTTATTTATTTCTTATTATACAAAATATAATAACACAATTTCTATAGTATTTTTGCTCCTTTTTTTTGTTCTGTCCATCTTTGTAGCTCTGAATCTTCCCCTAAAAAGGGATAATGAAGAAAAATCAGTGGTATGTTTCTATATATATTTCACATATGCAAATAGAAAATACGAATTCAATATATAGCCAGTACGTATATATTAGTCACCAAACTGATACATATCAACCGAGTACAGTTAAAATTTTCTTCATATGTTAGATCAGAATATCATTTAGAGAAAACGCTCAGAGCATTGTTTCTGAATTCAGTAGACTAAAACTTTAATTATTTTGGATTTGGTCAGATGATATTAATTAGTGAACTTATTTTCTACTACAGAAGAAGACAAGCATTTCTTTGTTCACGTGACCAAAATAACTCCAGAAAACCTGGAAAGTAAAACGTATCCGTTCTACACATTCCATCCACTATTACTAAATCACGACTAACTATTAAGTGTGATACTTTGGTTTACTTAGCATAAGGCAACTCATGTTTTTTTAAGGGGGTTCCTCAATCCTAGCGAACTAGGTTCTATTCTTACCAAATTAAAAAGTTTCCAATTTTAGACCGAATGAATCTTGAATTTTATAAATACTTTAATTTTTTAATACAATTGAAGAAAACGTTACAATTGAATCCATACCAGATCAAAATGAAAGATAAGTTTAAAAATGAAAATCTATAGCGGGTCCGGATCAAAACTTTCAAAATAATGTTTCGATCAAAAACTTTGATTTCGAACGGAACGGAAACAACCTGAACACGTACGATCCATAGTAAAATTTTATTTTATATTGGTTACTGTGTTGATAAAACATATATATATATATATTTTTCGAAGTAAAAGAAATATGAATTGAACACTTTTCATCAAGATCACGTGCTGCATGGTATTGCTGATAATTAATTCAGTTGTAATTTGTATCTTATAAAGTATATAGAGTACATTNAAAAAAAAAAAAAAAAAAAAAACTAAGTCCATGGAGGCGCGCGATGAGCTGGTTTCTGCAAAGTTCTTGGAGGTATATATGGATTCTTGTATTTCTCTGAAGCTATGTAGAGTACGGGCGTGCTTCAACAGTTTTGTATCGGGAACCTTAATTTGTATACGAACTCAGTAAACGTATATAGCTCGTCGTTTGTCATCTCTGAAAAGTGTTGCTGAAGTTGAATCAATCTTCGATGAATGCAGCTAGCCATTGTAAAACAAAAAAAAATCCTTACACAGTTTAGACGAATTTAGCTAACATCAAAATAAAAGAATAAGAAACAAAAAAAAAATCGCCGTGATCGATGATTGAGNGAAAAAAAAAAAAAAAAAAGAATAAGAAACAATGACAAACGAGTACTAGATACAAACATCGTTTTGACAATAAAAAAATGTTGAAATTTCCGACGAACAATTATCCCTCAAAAAAAGGTAATATATATCCTCCTCAAGTCACAGAATGGACTATAAAGCTCATCAATCTATTGATCACATATTAAGAATAAGCGTAAAAGTCAGTGTCAGCCGACAAATACATCAAAAAAAATATACTAACACTATATGATAACCATGAAAATTTTGAAGTTAAAAAACTTAATTATACAGAATTAAAAAAAATTGTGGCAGCGAACATAAAAATCTAATTACACTCAATAACAAAAGTAAACCACATAATTTCAATGCCTAAAAGAAGATAATCGTCAGGGTCTATCTATCCTTACGCATTAACCACAATAATAACAGTGGCATCGATTGTTAGTAGTGGCTCGAGTAAGAGAAGCCTTCATAATCTCCACTGTAAGATTTGGATGATTGACGACAAACAACTTGAACTCATCAGAGTTAGCAATCACGTTTAAATGGGTTTGGATACTAGTGAAGGCAGACTTGTGGAGGACTATGTCAAAAGGGATTTGGGCGAGCTCAAGGATGCTAAGAGCGTTTGATGAATTTAAAGTAGATACAAGCTCGGTTCTGCATAGGTCACGTAGATGCGGTATCTCATATTTATCTGCTGCAAGATAGAGTGACCGAGCATGTTTCTTGAGACTGGCAGAAGAAGAGGAAGAACCATCAACGCTGTAGATGAAATCAACAAAAGCCTCTAATTCTTCATGTTTCATCTCAGGGAGAGTGATAGTCTCTAACTTAGCCGAAGCCTTGATCTCGTCTGGTTCCAGCATCTTCTTAAACACTTCAGACCTTGCTGCCTATTTAAGAAAATTTTCCATATTTTGTTCAGCATAAGATTAAAAATTGAAAGGCATTATTAACACTAGCTAAGAGAGAAGAGAAGGGTGTTACTGTTACCAACAAGTTTGTGGGCGAAGATAGTTGTTGAAGCATCATCACTGTCTCCAGCCCTGAGCTGAACATCGGATTGCCATTGTTCTGTCAATAGTTTCCTAAATCCATTCAAGAAACCATCTTCGTTGCTCGCTTTTGCCATTGCAAAACCAAAACCTGACTGTGGAGATAAATCAATTGGAAACGATGTTAAACAATAGCATATACCAAAAAACAAGTTTTTACAAAACGAAGCTCAGATAAAAAATTCCAGGAGCGAGCAAAGAGACATGTATGTTTCAAGAAAAATTGTGTATACTACATTCAATGTAAAGTAACCAACGCAAACTTGTCGACATGCGAAATTTGAATAGAAATCTACCAGAAGAAGAAGAAGACTACTCTTATTTATATTAAGTTAGTAACTGCTACAAGAATTGAGAAACGTTTTCTAGTACCACAGAACAATCGAGGAGAAAGTGTAAGAGCGAGAACTACCAATATTCAAAGCAAAACAATGGTTTCTCTAAACACTTTTTGATTAATAGAAAATATGTTTACAAGTTTGTTCTAAACAATTTTCATACCTATCTTAGAAATTTTTCAAGAAACCTCAAGCTCTCTCTAGGTTCTTAGCTTTTATAAGGTAAAACTTATTGGTTAGGTAATCTTTCTCTTGTTTGACCGTCTTAGCATCCTATTTATAGAACTAGGGTCTAAGCTATACAACAAGCAAACTACCTATTATACTTCTAATAGGAATCAGAAAATTTCCTTTTTCTTTATGGATTAGAACATTGTCCTTGTTCTTCACGTTTACTTTTCTTCTTGAGAAAGTTACGGCAGAAATCGAGAAACTCTCTCGACGCTCGGCAAACTCCTTCTAAATTTGATGTTTTTTGTTTTTTTTTTCTTTTTAAAAACTTTTACCACAAACAGTTTATGTGTTATGGATTTTGATCGTGTGAAATTAGGGAAGACTTGACATGAAACTGATCTTGCTTGACTTAAGATGTACGTAGTCAAAACTGAGGATGGACATCATCAATCACAAAACGAGATGCTTTAGACTCCGATCAATTCTTACGGATGAAGTTGTTGCAGAGATCATGATCATCGAGCCTGTTTGTAAGACATTCGCAGAGCTAAAGAACTGCATTTATATAAGCAACCCTTCACAACATACTAAATAAATCTACCTAGAGGCAGCGCATTGTATTTTAGACACGAATTGGCAAACTTAACTTTGGATACTATGCACGATTATGTCAACTCACTTGCAAAGGATAAATCGGTTTATTAGAAAGAGATGAAACAACAAGAGAATGTTTATTTTTAGACGTACTGACGACAGAAACCACATAATCTTTTGGTATTAATACTAAGCCAAATTAAAGAAGCCTTCATTATCTCCACGGCAAGATTTGGGTGGTTGACCACAAACAGCTTGAACTCCTCACCACTAGCAATGGCACTCATATTGGTTACAACATAAGTGAAGGCGGCATTATTGAGGGTTTTGTCAAAAGGGATTTGGGCGAGCTCAAGGATGCTAAGAGAATTTGATGAACTCAAAGATGATATAAGCTCGGTTCTGCATAGGTCACGTAGATGAGGTATATCATATTTATCTGCTGCAACATAGAGTGACCGAGCGTGTTTCTTGAGACTTTCAGAAGGAATGGACCCATCAACGCTGTAGATGAAATCAACAAAAGCCTCTAATTCTTCATGTTTCATCTCAGGGAGAGTGATAGTCTCTACTACATTAGCCGAAGCCTTGATCCCATCAGGTTCCAGCATCTTCTTAAACACCTCTGACCTTGCTGCCTATTTAAGAAAAAAAAAATCCATCTATTGTTCAGCACAACAAGATTTAAAAATGAAGAGCATTATTAACACTAAGAGAGAAGAGAAGAGAAGAGAAGAGAAGAGAAGGGGTACTGTTACCAGAACAAGTTTGTGGGCAGAGATAGCTAGTTTTTGCAGCCTCATCATCATCATCATCACTGTCTCCAGCCTTGAGCTGAACATCGGATTGCCACTGTTCTGTCAATAGTTTCCTAAATCCACCCAAGAAAACATCTTTGTTGCTTGGCTGTTTTGCCATTGCAAAACCAAAACCTGACTATGGTGGAGATAAAATCAATTGGGTAAACCATGTTAAACAATAGCATACAACAAGACTAAAAAAAAAAAAAAAAAAAAAACAAGTTTTTATGAATTACAAGACCTACACAACTAGTAGAGACTAGAGAGAGAGAGAGCAACAAGTCACTTTCTAGAAAAAGATCCAAGTCTTTTTACTTTTTCCCTTCCTGAGACTAAGAAATCCACAAAGACGACAGTTTCAAGGGTGTGAAACAACAACAACAACAACAACAACAACAACCAAAAAAATAAGGAAACAAAAAATCCACAAAACGAAGCAAAGATACATGTTTTAAAGAAAAAATTCAAAGTAAAGTAACCAACGCAAACTTATCGACATTAAGAAAAAGAGCACTTTTTTATACAATTCTATAAGAATTGAGAAACGTTTTCTAAGTACCACAGAACAATCGAGGAGATAGTTACGGCGGAATTCTCGACACCGGTCAAAATAGAGGATTCAACGGACTGATTGATCGATTTCACCGGAGACGAGCTTCTCTGTCACGCGGCAGTGACAAAACCCACTGAAGGGTAGGGAGTGAAAAAGACCTAATTTTTTAATTTTGGGGATATATAAACAAACAGATTCTGTTTGTTCAGATAAAATTAAAATCCAACTTGATTCTCGCTCGGTATAACTAAACCGATGAGTGTTGGTAAAATAGTTTTGACCCATCTTGCTGGTTTTTTTATTAACTTTTACCAAAAACAAATTACTTCCTTATGGATTTGTTGTCATGTTGTATATCAGTAAAGAAAATTTTAGATTTTTTTTAAAAAAGTATGAACATAACTATAAAAAAAAATGAGTTAATTATTTTCTAATTTTTTTAAATATGGTGTTTATTCTTCTATAACTTTTTTTTATTTTGGTTACTAAGCTAATTTACCCATTATTTTTATGAAAGAAAAAAATGTTAACTACAAAACAAAACTATATATCAAAACTTCTACCAAAAAAAACAAAAACTATATAAAACTGTGGAATTTATGGACCAAAATCTCATATCCCCTTTTCATCAAAACAATTTCTCAAAACTCCCCTTAATATTAAAAAGATAATATTACCCTTAATAAAGGTTGTTAAAGGTTAAATATAATTAAACCAGTAAGTGTTCAACGAAAAACACAGTAGCTAGGATACAACTAGTTGTACCCTAGTTGTACTATGCGGGATGCAACTGGTACAACTAGGGTACAACTAGGGGATATCTGGTACAACTAGGATGTTTGGAAGAAAAGGGGATATGAGATTTAAATTCGGAATTTATCTTCTTGTGGCTTAAATTGTTCTGTTTCAGAAAAGGGTCTAACGGTAACATAAACGATATATTAACTCATGAAAGTGTAATCACACCCATTGAATTCGTTTAAAGCAAAGATGTGAGTGGTGATGTTGGTATAATTGAAAATATTTGTGAGTGTTTTAAAGTAAAAAGTATGCGCCTTTCGTAATATTTGTTAATGGTTTCGAAAGTTAAGTGTCACAGGGATGACAGCACAATGAGGAGATGAAAACAGGAAGATGCAAATTGCAGGAAGCTGTAGCTATTTACTCACCATGACATATTCGGTTTGAATTTTTTTTAAAATGGGATGTCAACGTTTCATCATTTCAAACTAAAGTCTTAATGATATGATCATTGCGCATCTTATGTTAAAACCGATATATCTTTGCTGTTTTCGTGTCATTAGCTTTACTGTTTAACAGTTTCCTGCCATTATTTCTGAGAGACTAGAGTACACTACCGAGTTTGAGGAGATCGCCTACCTTGTTTTCCATCTCTGTCGAGTTTTCGCATTGTGAACCACAAAATTATCATGAGAGATCCTAGTAATATAATAGACCCTAAAATGGGTTTAAATTGTTTAACTAGTGTGGTATATGAGTTTTTTTTTTTAATTAGCTAGAGTTTAACTTTTGATATTTCAGTGCATCCATCCATGAGGACTAAAACTATTTCGAACAGCTAAGAGCTTACTTCATAGACGGTGATTGATTTAAGCTGGAAGAAAAAGGAGGTAACATCTAGTGGCGGCCTATACACTATAGTAAGTAGATCTCCCTGTTTCTCACCCTTAAAAAGACAGAGTGGTCCACAAGCAAAGTATCGTGATTGGCTCTGTTTCACTGGCTCTGTATTACACACATACCTACATTCTTTGTGTATACAAAGAACAAATGTTAATGGTTTGTAGATAGACATGAAGTGACACGACAAGTCAGAATAGAAAAGCTTAGGAATCTATGCATGGTGGAACTAGTAAGGTCTTGTCGAGTCGAGGTATCTGTAGGAAACATTATCTTTAACAGTTAACAGTATTAACACTTTGGCACTGGCTGTGTTTGTAGTCAAGAAATATAAAAGCCATCGTGAAATGAGAATAAAGAATCTTTCTGAGAAAGAATCTTTTCCTATTTGTGGTTATACGTTTGACCCTTAATTTCTCTCAATGTCTTTCTCATAGATATCTAGTAGCTAACACCTAAGTTACCTCAATCTCATGTTTCAGCTCACTGCAACTTGCAGTGTGAAGCCAACAAAAATATCCTGTCATATCGTTTTCAGTCGTATCCTAAAACCCTCGAGCAAATCTTTTGATCATTTACTCTTCTGTACTCTTTATTGCTCTATTTTTGATGGCTCTTGATCAAATTCTAATAAACGGTTACGCTTTTTCGGGTGTACCTGGACTTGTTTCTTACGATTGTTCAAATCGCGGTAATAAAAATCTTGAATTTTACGTACAGACTTTTAAATTATGTTAAAATCTCACACTCTTTTTGCTATAATTAGATTTGACAACCTTTGTAACAAAATGATACCAATTGAGGAACCGAAAGAGAAATAAAGTAATTGCATATAAAAAAAAACGTGGTTTGATTATCTGGATTTTGGACCCAAAGTCATTTTATTGGGCAGTCTTTTACGGTAAAAGTCAAATCCCTGAAATGGTTGGAAATATATTTCCCCATTCTTTCTTTGGTAATGTTTGTTACGTGTTGTTCTCAGCATCTCACGCTCCATAATATATATGAGCTCATCAAATAACAAAACCATTTTTGTCATTTTCTAAAACAATTTTGGGATTTTGCAATGGACCCAATAATGTAAATAAAAAAAAATTCCTTGTGTGTCATAGACATATTATTTGTTTTGACATTTTTAACAGATTTTAAGATTATTTGAATATATTGATCTATCCCTTTTTTAAAATACAGTTAACTAGACTAAAACAATTTAAAACTCAAAGTATGCCAAAAGTATAATTTTTTTTTAAAAAAAGTTAAGCTTAATTGTACTAATATTTAGCTAGATTACAAAAGAAGACTTGTTGGTAAATTAACCTAAAAAGTATAAAGTGATATTCTTTTCGAAAAAGGAAATAACAATATACATATAACATAATATTAATATTTTGTGAACTGAAACACGTAAATGTAAACATCGTTTCTAGTTTAGTGAAGTTTTTTACGAAATTACTCAAAGGTTAAATTAGATATAGTTTCGATATGAAGGTGGTAGATGCATTTATATGGAGAATATCTCATCAAGTTCCATGCATGTTTCCCTTTATTCATAATGACAAGGGCCATCAAGGCTTAAATCCTAGAGTGGGGCAAGATATCACAAGCTTTTTGGACCACCAGTTTCTCTTCCTCTCTATCGTTCCAATTTCATTGGATGCATATCAAACGCGTCTCTCTGGACCACAGTCGCTTTTGATTTTCACTGCATGCTTTCATTTGTTTATTATGTTTCAAACATAATATATAGAATGTCTCAGAAATTTTACATTTATCTTGTCATGCATGAATTGAAAGTCGGCAAGTGAAAAGGTCATACTCATACATATACTGTAGTTGTTTTGTTACGAAAACATCGAATTTTTTTTTGTCTAGGTCTTTAGCTAGGAAACAAATTTGAAGATTAGTATCAAAAAGAATTTGGAACCCGAATGAGTTAATAATTAATTAATTATTAAAAAAAACATAGCGAAACTATATCCGCTTTTATTTGTGTTTCGTACAAATCCAATTCAATTGTGTATTTATCCTATCCATGTGCTTCTTGGATAGTGCACGTGCGGTATTAAGATGGTTGGTTGTAAAACTAGTGAGGCTTAATTAAGTAGCTCATAAAATTAGGAACCTTAAGCAACTTGGAACATGTAGACTCTTCTACTACATCGCAGGAATTGAAAAACGTGGAAAAGTAAAATCAATTAAGACCCAATCTGTAAACATTTTTTTGATGGAAATACTTTTGATATTTTCTACCACTTTTATATCCCTCTTCTACTCATGTGTATTTTTAGCACTGTCGGTCATTAACGTATACGGTAAATACATGAAGCATCGAATGAACATACGGCGTAAAGGTGATACAAATAAATGATAAATTCAGACGGTATATTCTGTTGAGTTATCTTGCTGTTGTTATGTGACAGGATGGCATATGTAGGTTTATTGAGGGATTCTTATCATAATTGGAACCAAAAATGTCATCATCGCTACCTGTTTGCTGATGACCAGAATTCTACGGCTCAATATACATTGGACTTTTGTTTTGTATTTCTTCCATATTTAAACTATAATAATAAAAAAATAGACCAATTAAAAAATTGTTTATGCCAAAAGGACTTATAGTGATGATCATGATCATAATGGTGGTGGTTACATGGCCAAGGTGATGATGATGACATTATTGAAAAGGAAACAGAAAATCTAGCGGTGGCTTTATATATATCACATACTTGAGCTTGTGAAGTGTGCAATAGCTGCTAAACTAAGCAAATCTCTAAGACCTTGTTTTTCATTTCGTTTTTTTTTTGCTCAAGATCCAAATAAAGCAAACTTTAGAAGAAAAAAAAACTTTGCATCCTTAAACTATTTCCGTTTAGTCTCTCTCTACACAGCCCTGACCTCTCATAGCTCTCTCAGCTCTCATAACATTACCAAAAACATCCCAAAAAACAAACGTTAAACTTTTATTAATTAAGTTTATATATAAAATTAAATACAATTGATGGAGGCTGCGAAAGTTTACACACAAGATGGCACCGTCGACCTCCAAGGCCGTCCCGTGCTCGCCTCTAAGACCGGTCGTTGGAGAGCTTGCTCTTTCCTCCTCGGTATATTTTCACAAATCTCAAATAACTCTTTCCATTTATAGATAACTTGATTAAAAATATAAATTTTCTTGTGCGTTGTTGTACCTTGAATCTTTATATAGTCTTATGTGTGTGAGAAGGGTATGAAGCGTTTGAGAGGATGGCGTTTTATGGAATAGCGTCGAACTTAGTGAATTATTTGACCACAAGACTTCACGAAGACACAATCTCCTCGGTTAGAAATGTAAATAATTGGTCTGGTGCAGTTTGGATCACTCCGATCGCCGGTGCTTACATCGCCGACTCTTACATCGGCCGCTTCTGGACTTTTACTGCCTCCTCTCTCATCTACGTCCTGGTATTCTTCATTCTGTTTTATTTTATTTTATGGTTAAAATGTGAATTAAATTAACCAAACTAGCCAACCGTACCCGATTTAACAACTCTCGAAGAAACCGAACTTAGAGAAAAAAATTACATCGAATAAAGAAAATTTTTGTTATATATATTTTCCTCTTAAAAATTATATTTTTCAGATATTTTCCTACCAATGTTTATTTTTACTTTATTTGCTTTGGGTTAGACCGGTTGGTCATCATAAATTAAAGGAGTAGACATGTGTTTGTTTGTCGGGGTTTTGACGTGCGATCGGATATGGCCCGTGAACGTTTATCCCAAGAAGACACTACCACAAAAAAATATTTGCATTTTTTTCCACTGGTTAATAATATATTTGAGAACAAGTTTGTGGTTTCTGTTAAAATGGACATATTTTATATGAGAATGTTATTAAGAAGGTTCAAGAAAAGAAAATGCATACAAATATATATGGATCATAAAAATTTGAATGTAGCGTGTATGAAATAGATATTAATTAAAGAACAAGTAGTACATTATTGTATAAGGTACTAACTAATTTTAGTCTTCAGATAACCACGCGTTTGTTTACAATTATATCATATATGCAATTTTGGTAAGAAAAGTAAGTTATATTTAGAGTTAATTAACGAAGGCAGAGTTTTTTTTTCTTCTCAAAAATTATATAACAAACGGTTTTTACATCACCTGTTCGACGCAGTGATGTCGACATGTGAGTACTAGGCGTTGTTTAAGACAATATTAGATTGTTAGTTGTTTCTTACAAAACTTGGCTACTTTTCTAATCATTTGGCACTGATGCGTGACATGCGTCTGAGATTATTAGATTATTATTAGGCCTAAAGTCGAACACGTTTGATCTGCGTCCATAATGTTGACGACGTGTCAGAATTGAAGGCACCAGTTAACGAAAGCTAACTTCGATTTATTTTACTTTTTGAGATTTAGTTTATGTAGATAATATCGATAAGACATGGATACGTACGTATCAAACGTTGTTTTCCACACATATTCAAGAGGACCCATGATTATCACTTCACTTCAATTTTATTGGTTTAGCAAACAAAATGCATATCTTATCAGTATCTAGGGGAGAAAAAGAAAAAAAAAAAAAAAAAAAAAAAAAAAAAAAAAAAAAAAAACTTATGACTTTTGTTAAATCACATCTCAATCATGAAATGACTTTCAACCAGTAGATTTCGAGACATGACTCATGATCAATTCATGAACTGTCTTCTAACTTCAAAATGCACGTACGGACCTTACTTGGAAAAGTGTTGTAAAATATATATTTTTTAAAGATTTTTTTCCTTTCAAATATATTATAAGTTTATAACACAAAACGAATACTTATATTTACTTGGAAATTTGGATTAACATATGGGAGATGACTAGTCAAATAAAAACATGAACACGTATAGCTTTATAACACGTAAATCAAACGTAAATTCAAAACAAAAATAAACAATATCTAGATTTCATGATGAGTTCTGTTTGCAGGGGATGATTCTCTTAACCATGGCGGTAACGGTAAAATCCCTCAGACCGACATGCGAAAATGGGGTATGCAACAAGGCGTCCTCCTTACAGATATCATTTTTCTACATATCTCTCTATACCATAGCTATTGGAGCCGGTGGAACAAAACCTAACATTTCCACATTTGGAGCGGACCAATTCGACAGTTATAGCATTGAAGAGAAAAAACAAAAGGTTTCATTCTTCAACTGGTGGATGTTTAGCTCTTTCTTGGGTGCGTTATTTGCCACATTAGGCCTTGTCTACATCCAAGAGAATCTCGGATGGGGTTTAGGTTATGGCATACCTACAGTAGGGCTCTTGGTTTCTCTCATTGTGTTCTATGTAGGAACACCATTTTACAGACACAAAGTTGTCAAATCAGACAATTTAGCGAAAGATTTGATTCAAGTTCCGATCACGGCATTCAAAAACCGAAATGTTCATTGTCCTGATGACCACTTGGAGCTTTATGAGCTTGACTCCCATCATTACAAAAGCAACGGTAAACATCAAGTTCATCACACTCCCACCTTCAGGTCAGTGTTGCATACCATCTCACTAAATTAATAACTCAAAAAAGTCTGATTTCTGTTTTTTTTTGGACATCCAAAATTTCTGATTTAGATAAACGGGTAATCTTTTTATTGTCCTTGCCATTATTTTATAATGAAAAAAAAAAAAAAAAA